>NW_027946259.1:0-217 GCF_054177405.1 Leptonychotes weddellii | reverse complement strand
TCTGTACCATGATGTCTGCAGCAACCTCATTCGATTATGCTTTTTTGGCAGATTGGAGGTACACAGTAAAACTTGATTAATTGAAATATCTGTATATCATTTTTGTTAGAATATAAAAAAATACCCAACACTAGTAAATGCTAAATAAATGCATGTTCTCTTCTAGCTTGCTCTCTCTCACATTTTGAAAATTGATCTACTCTAAAGATGTGAAGCA
>NW_027946258.1:0-217 GCF_054177405.1 Leptonychotes weddellii | reverse complement strand
ATAGCTGGCTCTAGGGTCATCACAGAAGAATGGCATGTAAAGATTGTAGGGCCATAAAGATGTTGGGGGTGGAGTGTAGGAGTTCTGACAGCACTGACTCCATTTTCGGCCTTCCATCTTGCTCATGTCCACACAGTGATCTCCATCCGGGCTTGGAGGTTCCAGGGCCCTTGGAGGTTAATGTATGCCCTGAGCAGAACGGAGGAAGGTTTGTGCT
>NW_027946257.1:0-217 GCF_054177405.1 Leptonychotes weddellii | reverse complement strand
AGGGTGCTGGGAAGTCATTGAAAGGTATCCGACTTGGAAGACCTTTGGTCACTGTGTGCTGTCAACGTTACTCTGGCAGCATTGTGAAACATGAAATGAATGAGAGGTGGTGAGGTAGGTAAGGGGGCCTGTTCAGAGATGCTGGTAGCACTCTAGAGAAGAAATGGCAGTGGTTTGAACTGGAGGGAAAGGTAGAATTGTGAGTTGTGAAAACTGT
>NW_027946256.1:0-217 GCF_054177405.1 Leptonychotes weddellii | reverse complement strand
ATCTGAAGTATTCCTTTATGACATAGAAAATAAAAATAACATGTAGATATTTAAATTACTATCAGTACCAAATCTAATTAATTGACATAGTAATTATGATTGTTGCCTTTGTCTACGGGTTTGAATTTGTTAGGCTTGCATTCAAACCTCCAGGGTTCTTGGCCTTACGGTGGACCACTAGGTAGCCAAATGTACTTCTATGAGGATCTTTGTGGTC
>NW_027946255.1:0-217 GCF_054177405.1 Leptonychotes weddellii | reverse complement strand
GTTCCTTGCTTTTTTTTTTTTTTTTTTTTTTTTTTTAGCCATTCTGACTGGTGTGAGGTAATATCTCATTGTAGTTTTCATTTGTATTTCCCTGATGATGAGTGATGATGAGCATCTTTTCATGTGTCTGTTGGCCATCTGGCCTTCTTTGGAGAAATGTCTGTTCATGTTCCATCTTTTAACTGGATTATTTGGTTTTTGGGGATTGAGTTGTATC
>NW_027946254.1:0-1250 GCF_054177405.1 Leptonychotes weddellii | reverse complement strand
ATATCTGTGAAGTCCATTTGGTCCAGTGTGTCATTTAAACTCTTTATTTCCTTGATCTTTTGCTTAGATGATCTGTCCATTTCAGTGAGGGGGGTGTTAAAGTTCCCCACTATTATTGTATTGTTGTCGATGTGTTTCTTTGCTTTTGTTATTAATTGGCTTATATAATTGGCTGCTCCCATGTTAGGGGCATAGATATTTACAATTGTTAGATCTTCTTGTTGGATAGACCCTTTAAGTATGATATAGTGTCCTTCCTCATCTCTTATTATAGTCTTTAGTTTAAAATTTAATTTCTCTAAGGATTGCCACCCCAGCTTTCTTCTGGTGTCCATTAGCATGGTAAATGGTTTTCCACCCCCTCACTTTCAATCTGGGGGTGTCTTTGTGTCTTAAATGAGTCTCTTGCAGATAGCATATCGATGGTTCTTGTTTTTTAATCCAATCTGATAGCCTGTGTCTTTTGATTGGGGCATTTAGCCCATTTACATTCAGGGTAACTATTGAAAGATATGAATTTAGTGCCATTGTATTGCCTGTAAGGTGACTGTTACTGTATATTGTCTGTGTTCCTTTCTGGGCTATGTTACTTTTAGGCTCTCTCTTTGCTTAGAGGACCCCTTTCAATATTTCTTGTAGGGCTGGTTTCATGTTTGCAAATTCCTTTAGTTTTTGTTGTCCTGGAGGCTTTTTAATCTCTCCTTCTATTTTCAATGACAGCCTAACCGGATATAGTATTCTTGACTGCATATTTTTCTCATTTAGTGCTCTGAGTATATCATGCCAGTCCTTTCTGAATATGGATGTAAAAATTTTCACCAAAATAGTAGCCAATAGGATACAACAGTACATTAAAAGGATTGTTCACCAGGACCAAGTGGGATTTATCCCTGGGCTGCAAAGTTGGTTCAACATCCACAAATCAATCAATGTGATACAATACATTAATAAAAGAAAGAACAAGAACCATATGATCCTCTCAATAGATGCAGAAAAAGCATTTGACAAAGTACAGCATCCTTTCTTGATCAAGACTCTTCAGAGTATAGGGATAGAAGGTACATACCTCAATATCATAAAAGCCATCTATGAAAAACCCACAGTGAATATCATTCTCAATGGGGAAAAACTGCGAGCTTTTCCCCTAAGGTCAGGAATGCAGCAGGGATGTCCACTATCACCACTGCTATTCAACATAGTATTAGAAGTCCTAGTCACAGCAATCAGACAACAAAAAGAAATAAAAGGCA
>NW_027946253.1:0-217 GCF_054177405.1 Leptonychotes weddellii | reverse complement strand
CGACTGAGCCACCCAGGCGCCCCCTATTTTTATTTTTTAATAGTAGCCATCCTAAAGGCTGTGAAGTAATGTCTCATTGTAGTTTTGATTCTCATTTCCCTAGTGATGTGATGTTGAGAATTTTGTCATATTCTTCTTGGTCATTTGCCTCTTGCATTTTTTTTAAATTTTATTATGTCATGTTAATCACCATACATTATTACATCATTAGTTTTTG
>NW_027946252.1:0-217 GCF_054177405.1 Leptonychotes weddellii | reverse complement strand
AGGGCACTGGGGGCGCTGGGGTGGTCGTAGGCTCCCTGGAGGTGAACCAGGCAGGTGATGGGAGGAAGGGGAAGAGATGGGTACTGGCCCTTGAAGGAGCATCCTCTGGGTGGTCTCCCAGGGCATACCCTAAAGAGCAGGAGTGGTGCTCCCTAGGCACTGTGCAGGGCACCGTACATGTGGCTTCTCATTTAATCCACCTGTCACCCCAGGGGGT
>NW_027946251.1:0-217 GCF_054177405.1 Leptonychotes weddellii | reverse complement strand
GCAAGCATCCCCTCCCCAGTTTATGTTCCATCTCCCCACAAGCAGGGGTGTGTGTGAGGAGGGGCTCTTTCCCACACTGCCCCCTCCCCTCCCAGTGTCCCATGGTCTGTTGGTTTGGGGCACCCTCATGGAGTGGGTTCTGGAGGCTGAGCCGAGACTGGGACAGATGACTTCCCTCTTGCTGGAAGGTCAACGACCCATGTCAGGTGTGTCCGTG
>NW_027946250.1:0-217 GCF_054177405.1 Leptonychotes weddellii | reverse complement strand
TAACGGTGCTAGAACATAGGCATACAAACGTCTGTTTGCATTCCCGATTTCAGTGCTTTGGGACATACACTCAGAGGCAGAATTGCTGGGCCACAGGATGATTTCATGTCTGATGTTTTAAGGAACTGCCATTCTGTTTTCCACAGTGCCTGCACAATTTTACACCCCCACCCACAGTACCCAAGGGTTCCCATTTGTCCACATCCTCATTAACACT
>NW_027946249.1:0-217 GCF_054177405.1 Leptonychotes weddellii | reverse complement strand
TGGTCTTGCGAAATCACGGAACCTGAATCTGATCAAGCCCTGCTATCTAGACACGGATTTACAGGAACGAGAGGGATTAAAGAAACCGTTAATTCCACCAACAGCAGGGGTTCTCAACAGCAGTTCTACTGACAACGGGGGGCCAGATAATTCCTCTAGAAGGCTTACAACATCTATCAAAACATGTAACATGTGCACCAGGTTTGGATCCTGATTC
>NW_027946248.1:0-217 GCF_054177405.1 Leptonychotes weddellii | reverse complement strand
TAACGGTGCTAGAACATGGGCATACAAACGTCTGTTTGCATTCCCGATTTCAGTGCTTTGGGACATACACTCAGAGGCAGAATTGCTGGGCCACAGGATGATTTCATGTCTGATGTTTTAAGGAACTGCCATTCTGTTTTCCACAGTGCCTGCACAATTTTACACCCCCACCCACAGTACCCAAGGGTTCCCATTTGTCCACATCCTCATTAACACT
>NW_027946247.1:0-217 GCF_054177405.1 Leptonychotes weddellii | reverse complement strand
TATGACATCTCCACAACATCTTCCTCTGAGGAACGTGTTGACGTCAGGTGATTTCTTCTAAACCAGTGCCCCGTAAAGCTGAGGCTCATTCATATGTAGGCTTTCCCGTAACCGCTCATGGTCCCCCCTTCCGGCTGGCTCATCCTGAAGCCACCTGCAGTTTTCCTGAACCAATGCCTACTCGTATGGACCTTCAGCAAACTATTTACAAACTGTG
>NW_027946246.1:0-217 GCF_054177405.1 Leptonychotes weddellii | reverse complement strand
AAATGCAGGTACTGAACCATCCATCGTTTCTCTACTAGTCTCTCTGTTACACTGATTTGTCTACCTCTGCATTCTATCCTAATTATGATATGCCTTAATATATGCCAGGGCAAGACTACCAACCATCTTGTTTTTCTTCAGAAGTGTCTGAGCTATTTTTGAGCACTGATTTCCCATATATTCAGAATTAGCTTTGTCAATTTCTGTTAAAAACCTG
>NW_027946245.1:0-217 GCF_054177405.1 Leptonychotes weddellii | reverse complement strand
ACCAGGGCCGGGCGGGGCGGGCAGAATGGGAAGTTATTGTTCAATGGGTACAGAATTTATGTTGGTGATAATGAAAAAGTTTTGGATATACATAATTGTGATGATTATGCAACACTGGACTGTATTTAAATGCCAGTGAATTCTACACTTACAAATGGTTAAAATGATAAACAGTATTTTATATATATCTCACCAAACATAAAAAAGATGAAACCAC
>NW_027946244.1:0-217 GCF_054177405.1 Leptonychotes weddellii | reverse complement strand
CACCCAGAGAGGGCTCATGTGGCTAGTCTGAGGGTGGTTATGAGAATCTTGGTCTTCATTCAGAGGGACAAGAGAGTCAGTGGTAGCTGAAAAGAAAGAAGAAATAAATAGAGACTCTTCTGGAGTGTTCTCACAACATGAGGCTGAAATGCACACTGTCTGAATTTGTATGGAGTCATTTTTTGGGTACATCTGCTGCTGGGAGCTGGCAGGAGCT
>NW_027946243.1:0-1250 GCF_054177405.1 Leptonychotes weddellii | reverse complement strand
TCATCTATACATATATGTGTATGCATATACGAACTGAAAGCCTACTGTCTACTATTGTAATCACTGTTTATAGCAG
Source organism: Leptonychotes weddellii (assembly GCF_054177405.1). Taxonomy (NCBI): domain Eukaryota; kingdom Metazoa; phylum Chordata; class Mammalia; order Carnivora; family Phocidae; genus Leptonychotes; species Leptonychotes weddellii. Next base: position 1,174 of record NW_027946243.1, on the reverse strand, counting down.
TAAGCAAGATAAATCAAGGTCCTGCTTTCATGGGGTTGACAGTGTAGTGAAGGTACATAGACAGTAAACATGAAAAAAAAGTAGTACAAGTCAGGAAATGGACAAGAGAAAAGAGGCGAGGCACGTGGGCCAGGGTGAACAATTATGAGAATTCATTTGAGGTGATGTTTCAGTGCATACTTGAACTACAGAGAGGGATTTGTGCCACAACCTAAAGCAAAAGCATGCCATGGAAGGGAGGCAAGCCCAAGGATGCTGAGCAGAAATGGACGTGTCATGTCAAAAAGCCAATCTGATGGGGGAGTAGCAAATTAGGGTACATGGTAGGAAGAGCTGTTATGGACTCAGGCTGAAGCTACCATACTACTCTGGGCCTTTTTGAAAGTGAGAAAGAATTGGATTTTATTTGCAATAGAAAGCCTTTAGAAGTATTTAAATGGAGGAGTGATAAAGAAGCATAGCATCAGAAAGGCCAAAGGTATTCAAATATTTCAGTTAAGAGATAATAGCTTTTAGGCTGGGGTTATACCAATGGAGAGGATGAGAAGTGGTAACATCTGGACCTCTTTTGGAGGTAGAGTCAACAAAAGCATAATTGGAAATAAAAATAATGCACTCTACTCTGACCTATCAAATCAGATTTCTGGGAATGGGGTTCAGGAAGCTCTGCTTACCAAGCTCTCGATACTCTCCCTTGTTAAATTTGAGAACCATGGGCCTAGATTCAGAGATCTAAAGTCCTATCAATTCCGGGGGCGGAGCAAGATGGCGGAGGAGTAGGAGAACTGGATTTCGTCTCCTCTCAGGAATTCAGCTGGATAGGGATCAAACCATTCTGAACACCTACAAACTCAACAGGAGATCGAAGAAAGGAATAGCAACAACTCTCTGAAGAGAAAAGCAACCACTTTCTGGAAGGTAGGACGTGCGGAGAAGTGAATCCGAGGCGATATTCGGGAGGATAGACGGCAGGGGAGGGGCCTCCGTCGGCCGCTTCTGGCAAGTGATAGAACCACGGAGCACAAAATCGGGACTTTTAAAAGTCTGCTCCGCTGAGGGACGTCACTCCGGTGGCTAAGTGGGGGGTGGAACCCTCTGGGACAGTGTGGTCTCAGGACCCTTGGGGTCACAGAAAGACCGGGGGTGCCTGAGTGCGGCAGAGCTCCCAGGTATC
>NW_027946242.1:0-217 GCF_054177405.1 Leptonychotes weddellii | reverse complement strand
ACACTTGCTGTTCCTTGCTTTTTTTTTTTTTTTTTTAGCCATTCTGACTGGTGTGAGGTAATATCTCATTGTAGTTTTCATTTGTATTTCCCTGATGATGAGTGATGATGAGCATCTTTTCATGTGTCTGTTGGCCATCTGGCCTTCTTTGGAGAAATGTCTGTTCATGTTCCATCTTTTAACTGGATTATTTGGTTTTTGGGGATTGAGTTGTATC
>NW_027946241.1:0-217 GCF_054177405.1 Leptonychotes weddellii | reverse complement strand
CCTTGAAATTCTGTTTCCGATCTAAATGGTGAAGAGGGATACAATGAGGATGGGAGGAAAAAAGGAATCCAGATGGAGAAGCTGGAATTACAGATCCTGAGGTGGATAGGACAATGTCTTCTTAGAGGTGATGTAGTTGTAAGGGAGCAAAACTTTCCTTTCTTCCCTTCCTGGTTCTTTGGCTGATCTAATAATTAAATTGATGTAAGATAGATTA
>NW_027946240.1:0-217 GCF_054177405.1 Leptonychotes weddellii | reverse complement strand
TATGACATCTCCACACCGTCTTCCTCTGAGGAACGTGTTGACGTCAGGTGATTTCTTCTAAACCAGTGCCCCGTAAAGCTGAGGCTCATTCATATGTAGGCTTTCCCGTAACCGCTCATGGTCCCCCCTTCCGGCTGGCTCATCCTGAAGCCACCTGCAGTTTTCCTGAACCAATGCCTACTCGTATGGACCTTCAGCAAACTATTTACAAACTGTG
>NW_027946239.1:0-217 GCF_054177405.1 Leptonychotes weddellii | reverse complement strand
AGTCCTGGAATCAGCCACTTCTTCCGGAACCTTGGTTCCTTTCACAGGAGAATGGTATTAGAAGCCAGAATCTGAGCACTAAGTGCTGTTGCTATTGGTGTATCATTGTTTCTAGGCCCTTTCAGCTGACAGAAAAGGAAATACATGTGTGTGTACTAACCCATATATACACACTTACTTATAAATACTTCTATATACAGTCATATGTGTCTATAGT
>NW_027946238.1:0-217 GCF_054177405.1 Leptonychotes weddellii | reverse complement strand
TACCTGAATGAAGCCGTGTATGCATGTATGCCCGTGTGCGCGCGCGCGTGTGTGTATGCACGCGCGCACGCGCCCGAGCAAGCACCTGCGTGCCTGCCTCTGTATGTGTTGGGTGGTGGTGGTGTGGGGGGGGGGGGAGGGGCGGTTGTCTGTGTGGATGATGGGGTCTAGGTATGTGCCCGGGGTCGTGAAGGTAAGCATAGGCAGGACTACAGGG
>NW_027946237.1:0-217 GCF_054177405.1 Leptonychotes weddellii | reverse complement strand
TCTGTACCATGATGTCTACAGCAACCTCATTCGATTATGCTTTTTTGGCAGATTGGAGGTACACAGTAAAACTTGATTAATTGAAATATCTGTATATCATTTTTGTTAGAATATAAAAAAATACCCAACACTAGTAAATGCTAAATAAATGCATGTTCTCTTCTAGCTTGCTCTCTCTCACATTTTGAAAATTGATCTACTCTAAAGATGTGAAGCA
>NW_027946236.1:0-217 GCF_054177405.1 Leptonychotes weddellii | reverse complement strand
AGAACTCAGGGCCCCACTCCTCAGTGCGCCCCCAGAGAACCGCAATCAATCACTCTTGTGTCCCCAGGCTCCGGCCGCATTCCGTGCTCACCTGACCTGTGACCAAGTGTTTCTATCTCTGGCACATGACCCTGTTTGGAGTCTCCAAACCCAGCAGATTCCTGCAGTGCACTCCAGCACCGATTCTCCTGGGGAGAAGGGGAGTCTCCCCGGATCT
>NW_027946235.1:0-217 GCF_054177405.1 Leptonychotes weddellii | reverse complement strand
TAGGATGTACAGTGATATTTTTTTTTATTCTTTCTTTATTTTTTAAAGATTTTATTTATTTATTTGACAGACACAATGAGAGAGGGAACACAAGCAGCAGGAGTGGGAGAGGGAGAAGCAGGCTTCCCGTGGAGCAGCGAGCCCAATGTGGGCCTCGATCCCAGGACCCTGGGATCATGACCCGAAGGCAGACTCTTAATGACTGAGCCACCCAGGC
>NW_027946234.1:0-217 GCF_054177405.1 Leptonychotes weddellii | reverse complement strand
AAATCTGTCTGTACTTGCCTCCCTGTTGTCGTAATGTTAGGGACTTTCAAGGGTAAATTTTTACCGCATCCCAGAGGATTTAGCTACCTATGAGAAAGTAATGTTGATTTTTAAATCCCGTTTTTAGACGAATGTGTATGCCATTCTCAGGAGATTGCTAGAGGCTGTAAATGGGTTGAAAGACTTGTTTCTAGGGAAACGAAAGCTCTGAGGACGG
>NW_027946233.1:0-217 GCF_054177405.1 Leptonychotes weddellii | reverse complement strand
GCCAAACGATGTTGAGCACTTTTTCATGTGTCTGTTGGCCATTTGGATGTCTTCTTTGGAAAAATGTCTGTTCATGTCTTCTGCCCATTTCTTGATTGGATCATTTGTTCTCTGGGTGTTGAGTTTAAGAAGTTCTTTACAGATTTTGGATACCAGCCCTTTATCTGATATGTCATTTGCAAATATGTGTAAAGCTTTTTATCTTGATGAAGTCCCA
>NW_027946232.1:0-1250 GCF_054177405.1 Leptonychotes weddellii | reverse complement strand
GGTGGTGGGTATTGAGGAGGGCACGTTCTGCATGGAGCTCTGGGTGTTATGCACAAACAATGAATCATGGAACACTACATCTAAAACTAATGATGTAATGTATGGTGATTAACATAACAATAAAAAATTAAAAAAAGAAAAGAAAGTGCCAAGGGAAACCTCCCTGTCATAAACCAGCCCACGAAATACAAAGTAGCATCTGTAAAGTGTCTCCCGCCCAAGGTCACGCCGCCGGGAATGTCAGAGCCAAGATGCGGGCCGCTCTCCCGGAGATCCTGGGCTGGGGACCAGTGTGAACTTATTTTTCTCATTCCAAAGAGGATGTACCAGAAAATGTATGGTTGTGTCTTCTGTTGAATGTTTAGCGTTCAAAGAGATGTGTGCAAAAAGAGTGGTCAGGACAAACCCAAGGGAGGCTGAGGATGGACAGGAGGGGCAGGCATGAGTGGGGACCTTTGACCTTGAGGATGTTCCAAAGCAACCCACTTCTGAGCCCTCTGGGCAGACCTGTGGGCCCTGAGCATCCTCACCATCTGTGTCCTCGGCACTCAGCTCCACTGTGAGCACCAGTCCCCGTTCTGAGGCACCAAAGCTGGAGCCTGGAATCTCCTCGCCCCCAGAGCCTGGGACCTGGGCCTCCATTCTCTGTCCCGTCGTCCTTCCTGAGAGCAGGCTTGAGGCCCTCTCTCTGGTCTTTGAAGAAGTTGTTTGCTGTCCCCGGCCCCTTCCTGGGCTCTCGTCCGCGCCCGCTGGGTGTTCCCACAGCATGTGGCCCAGGTTGGGGGAGGAGCAATGTCTCTCCTCCCTCCTTGTCTTAGCCCTAGTGGGTTTCTGCTCTCTCCAGCACATTCCACAGCTCTGACCATCTGGGGCTCCTTCCCGAGAGCCCCCTCTCCAGATCATGACCCTGTCTGAGGGAGATCCTCCCCAGGGGGTATTTAGTTCACCTGTGAAGGAGGAAGCAGACGGCCTGGGAAATGGATAAGATAAACTCCGACTGATCCTTCAGAGCTCAAACCAAATGTCACTTCCTCAGGGAAGGCTTCCCTGATCCATCCCCAGGTTCTCACTGCAAGGGACACCTGCCCTCAAATAATGCAACACAATTTGCAATCAAACCATAGGTGGGCTGTGAAGTGTGCAAGACTGTTGAATCACAGATCTGTACCTCTGAAACAAATAATGCAATATATGTTAAGAAAAAAAAAGAAGAAGAAGAAGATAGCAGGAGGGGAAGAATGAAGCGGGGG
>NW_027946231.1:0-217 GCF_054177405.1 Leptonychotes weddellii | reverse complement strand
TGAGTGAATATATGAGTGATTCCCACACTGGACGCCAGCTCACGCACAGCTACATCATTCGTCCTGTAGGTGTCAGTCACGGCGTCCTAACGTCAGGCTGCTGCGTCTGTGAAGGAACTGATCTCTGAATCCCTTCCAAGAGGTGAAGAAAACACTTTGCCTGATTTGGTTGGTCACCCTCGCCACCACTGTTGCCCCACGGGAGGCCCAGCTGCCT
>NW_027946230.1:0-217 GCF_054177405.1 Leptonychotes weddellii | reverse complement strand
TGATGATGGTGTTGGTGCTGATGGTGGTGATGGGTGATGGTGCTGATGGTGGTGATGGAGGTGGTGATGGGGTGGTGGTGGTGATGACGGTGATGATGATGGTAGTGGTTTCGGTGGTAGTGACTGTGCTGGTAACAGTGATGGTGGTGATGGAGGTCCTAATGGTAGTGGTGAGGGAGGTGGTCATGATGATGGTGATGAAGGTGATTTGGCGGTG
>NW_027946229.1:0-217 GCF_054177405.1 Leptonychotes weddellii | reverse complement strand
CTGGTTGGTCTTACAAATGTAAAGGTTGGCTTGTGTGGTAGTGTCTGTGAATTTCTGAAGTCTGTTTCTTCATGAAAATCTAGCCGGAAGTGAAATATCTCTTTATTCTGGTATTGAAGAAGTTAAAATGTGATTGAAAATTTTATTTTCAGAACAAGTTTGATAGCTCTATTAAAAAAAAAAATTAGAAGATGGCGGAAGAGTAGGAGACCTGGAT
>NW_027946228.1:0-217 GCF_054177405.1 Leptonychotes weddellii | reverse complement strand
ACAGTATGGAGCCCAATGCAGGGCTTGAACTCACGACCTTGAGATCGAGACCTGAGCTGAGATCAAGAGTTTGATACATAACCGACTGAGCCATCCAGGCACCCCTCTTTAAAGTAGCACTGAAAAAAGAAAGAAAACAAATATACAGAAAAAGAATGATGGTTATAGCTCCAAATAAGTAAATAAATATATAAAAATTGTATATATGTAAAGTATA
>NW_027946227.1:0-217 GCF_054177405.1 Leptonychotes weddellii | reverse complement strand
TTTTTTTTTTTTAAAGATTTTATTTATTTATTTGAGACAGAGAGAATGAGAGACAGAGAGCATGAGAGGGAGGAGGGTCAGAGGGAGAAGCAGACTCCCTGCTGAGCAGGAAGCCTGATGTGGGACTCGATCCCGGGACTCCAGGATCATGACCTGAGCCGAAGGCAGTCGCTTAACCGACTGAGCCACCCAGGCGCCCTCCGGGCATGTATATTTT
>NW_027946226.1:0-217 GCF_054177405.1 Leptonychotes weddellii | reverse complement strand
CCCTGCTTGTGTTCCCTCTCTCACTGTGTCTCTCTCTGTCAAATAAATAAAATCTTTAAAAAAAAATAAAAATAAAAATTCCTCATATCAGTGAGATCATATGATACGTGTCTTTGATCGACTTATTTCACTTGGCATAATACCCTCTAGTTCCATCCACATCCTTGCAAATGGCAAGATTTCATTTATTTGATGGCTGTATAATATTCCATTGTAT
>NW_027946225.1:0-217 GCF_054177405.1 Leptonychotes weddellii | reverse complement strand
CTCAGAGTCCATAGTCTCTCATGGTTTGTCTCCCATTCCGATTTCCCCCCCTTCATTTTCCCCTTCCTACTATCTTCTTTTTTGTTTTAACATATAATGTATTATTTGTTTCAGAGGTACAGGTCTGTGATTCATCAGTCTTACACAATTCACAGTGCTCACCATAGCACATACCCTCCCCAGTGTCCATCACCCAGCCACCCCATCCCTCCCACCC
>NW_027946224.1:0-217 GCF_054177405.1 Leptonychotes weddellii | reverse complement strand
ACTTGAAAACCACTCACTTAAGGGAGTGTTTGCTCGGTCTGACCCGCAAATAGGGTTTCAGCCAAGACTCCATCTGATCAGCCACCAGGGCTGGCTTTGGCACATATTTTGGCAGAGCTGACTCCCTGGCATGAGGCTCAGGAGTGATGCAACAGCCCCGTTTCTTCAACCGGTGGCTCACAAACTTAACTGTACCAGTTACATCACCTGGGGAGGT
>NW_027946223.1:0-217 GCF_054177405.1 Leptonychotes weddellii | reverse complement strand
CGAACATCCAGGAAATGTGAATCCAAGACTCAGTATATGTAAAAAGACTTCTCAGCCTGTCCCTCTGCTCAACAGGAACCCAGAGTCATCAAGGGAAACAAACTCTCAGAATCAAACAACCCAACTACATTCAACTTCCAGGTTGACAGAGTCATCTTCACTGAAAGTGCCAAAGGCAGACCAAATGAGGGGGCGCTTCGTGGTGATGTGATCACCA
>NW_027946222.1:0-217 GCF_054177405.1 Leptonychotes weddellii | reverse complement strand
AGAAGCAGGCTCTCCACTGAGCAGGGAGCCCTATGCAGGGCTGGATCCCAACCCTGGGATCATGATCTGAGCCAAAAGCAGATGCTTAACCAACTGAGCCACCCAGGCGTCCCACCTAATGAAAGGATTTATATAAAAAATATTATATATGATAAAGTTTACATTTTGATGTATTTTAAAATGATCTAGGAGAAAATAGTTTCCCACATTCATCCAT
>NW_027946221.1:0-1250 GCF_054177405.1 Leptonychotes weddellii | reverse complement strand
GCTATGATTTAGTGAGTGTCTCAGTAACTCAGCCTGTTAGATTAATTACGAAGCCAGTTATTTTCACTTGTCATTTGGACTGAGCCAAGCACTTAAGATAATCTTGTTTGGGGCAAGACCACCCCCAGCTGTCCCTGATCTAGCACTTCCCCCTTGTCTGCTTCTGCAGGAGTGAGACCCAAGAGCTGTCCAACTGCTGCCCCCTGCACAGGTACATCAGCCCCTCCTGCCTCCCCTGTTGGCTCCCAAGAGCTCCTGCCTTCCCAGCAGGGGCAGTAGCAGAAGGTGCTGCTGCCTTTTCAGACAAAGAGAAGCTCCGACTGAGGGGAGGAGACACTGTGTGCTCAGGGCGAGTGGAGGTTTGGCACGAGGACTCCTGGGGCACAGTGTGTGATGACTCGTGGAGCCTGGCAGAGGCCGAGGTGGTGTGTCAACAGCTGGGCTGTGGCTCTGCCCTGGAGGCCCTGCAGAATGCGGCATTTGGGCCTGGAAATGGGAGCATCTGGCTGGATGAGGTGCAGTGCAGGGGCAGGGAATCCTCCCTGTGGGATTGTGCTGCAGATTCTTGGGGGCAGAACAACTGCAACCACAAGGAGGATGCTGGAGTGCGGTGCTCTGGTGAGTGGCTCTGGTTGAGCTGGAGCAAGGGTGGGGCAATGGGGTGGGCTAGGGTAAAATGGGAAGTTTGTATTCAGAAAGCATCTAGGTGCTGTCAGCCCTGGATCTAGGAGAGGAGGAGGTCTCAACATTAATGTTGGGGTAGTTGAGGGGTGATTTCAGGGCTCAGGTAGGGAAAATGGGCTGCCCTGCACTCTGACCAATTACTGTACTGCAAACTCCTGTTTTTCTCTCTAGGTGGAAGAACAGTATTGCTGTCTACTACAGCAGGTACAGTGCCACGATCTGTAGGCAGGGGAGAATATTCAGAGTCTTGGGACCTATTCTGTGGAATCTGACAGAATTAGCCAACTCAGAAAAGGAAAGATCCTGAAGAGCCATCTGCTGGTGGGGAGGTCTTAGGGCATTTTTCCTTGGGGAAGCTTCCTCTAGTTCCCTTCAAATTTCCCTTGCCCTTGGGCCAAGGGAGGCTGGTTCCTGTTACAGAACCTAAGGTTTTCCCATTTGCCCATGAATGTCACTCCTCCACAGCAAGAACATGAGTGTCACCTTTCTGCAGCTAGATGCCTATCCCAGGAGTCGCTTGATGCTCTGGTCTGGGGAAGCCCGAAGAAAGGGGGCTGCAGTTGTGT
>NW_027946220.1:0-217 GCF_054177405.1 Leptonychotes weddellii | reverse complement strand
GCGAAGGCTTCCTCCGAATACCAGCGAAGGGAGAGTAGGTCCGTCAGGGGTCGAGGCCGCTGCGGTCAGAGCCCCGCGGGGTGTGGGTTCTTGGGGAGGAACGACGGCGCCACCTAGTGGGTGATTTTCCTAACGTTTGGATTCCCAGGCTCCAGAAGACAACGTAGATCAAATGAAGCGTATTTACACAGCTTGGGGGGTCAGTCAAGAGTTTGCG
>NW_027946219.1:0-217 GCF_054177405.1 Leptonychotes weddellii | reverse complement strand
CACTGTGGCTCCAGTCAGGGCCGAGGCCAGCGCACCATGTTTGTGGCATCATGCATGAGGGAACAAATGAGTGAGCAGAGGAGGGATGAATGAATGAATGAACAGAGGGAGAATGAATGAATGAATGAGCAGAGGAGGGAATGAATGAGTGAGCAGAAGGGGGAAGGAATGAATGAGTACAGAGGGAGGAATGAATGAGCAGAGGAGGGATGAATGA
>NW_027946218.1:0-217 GCF_054177405.1 Leptonychotes weddellii | reverse complement strand
TATATATATAGTGTGTGTGTGTGTGTGTGTGTGTGTGTTCTTCATATTACTTGCTTTGGTGAAAACAAAAAACAAAAACCCCTGAGTTTTCAGTCATTGTATCCCACAGAGAAAGGAAATTCATCTCTGTAGACTATATGTTTCCTATAACCTGGTTGGATTGAAAAGCTGAATTACTAGTAGTTTTAGCTTTCCTAGAGAAAAAACTTTTAGGTGC
>NW_027946217.1:0-217 GCF_054177405.1 Leptonychotes weddellii | reverse complement strand
CCTTGCTCACACACACTATCTGTCTAAAATAAATAAATCTAAAAAAAAATAAAGATCTGCCTAGGATGCTGAGGCTGACATCAGCATGCAAAACTTTGAATAGGTTAAGAAGACCTTATTATTCAAAAATCCTCTGGAGTTTCAGAGATGCATTCTTTTTCAAGCTAAATTCTTCACATTGTAATGACTCCTATGCTCTTAGCTTTGTACTGTAAAT
>NW_027946216.1:0-217 GCF_054177405.1 Leptonychotes weddellii | reverse complement strand
CACTCCTGTGTGTCAGGGTGTAAATCATCATGGTATCTGAGCTTTCACACCTTATCTTTAACAGGAGTGCTCAACTGGGTATTTATCCCAAAGATACAAAAGTAGGGATCCGAAGGGGTATGTGCACCCCGATGTTTATAGCAGCAATGTCCACAATAGCCAAACTGTGGAAAGAGCCAAGATGTCCATCGACAGATGAATGGATAAAGAAGAGGTG
>NW_027946215.1:0-217 GCF_054177405.1 Leptonychotes weddellii | reverse complement strand
AAGAAAGAAAGAAAGGAAAGAAAGAAAGAAAGAAAGAAAGAAAGAAATGGAAGGAAAAGTTCCAAACTCATTTTCTGAGGCCAGCATTACCTTGATTCTAAAACCAAAGTCCACTAAGAAGGAGAATTACATGCCAATATCCCTGATGAAAAATGAATGCAAAACTTCTCAACAAGAAGGTAGCAAATTTAATCCAACAACACATTAAAAGAATCAT
>NW_027946214.1:0-217 GCF_054177405.1 Leptonychotes weddellii | reverse complement strand
AAAGTTATTAATGAAGGACAGAATGGTCTTAAACTCAGACTTCTTCACCAGGACCAGATTTCTCCTCAAGCTTAAAACTCAGATTTCTTCTAAGAGCTCTTCTTAATTGTGCCATATTTCAATCTGAAAATAAACTACAGTCAATTTTCTTCCCAGATTAAAGGAAACTGCCTCAAAGAACAGGCGAGCTGGCGGTACACAGAATATGTGTACAAGG
>NW_027946213.1:0-217 GCF_054177405.1 Leptonychotes weddellii | reverse complement strand
GTGTATACCTACCCCCCCCACACACTCCCTTGTACCCAAGCCCCTGTACACACAAACACACATGCCCCCATGTCCACACATCCTGTACACACAAACACACAACTTCTAGACACACACACTCCCCTGTACATTCAAACACATATCTAAACACACACACCCTTGTACAGAAACAGACACACACACACACACACACACACACCCCTAGACACACACACCC
>NW_027946212.1:0-217 GCF_054177405.1 Leptonychotes weddellii | reverse complement strand
CCGCTGGGCCGCGCTGGTCGTGCGCGCACTCCCCTGCACGGGGGGCCCATCAGAAGCTGGAGGAGACCGTCTCTGGCGGCCGCCGGGGGCTCCTGTGTGAATGACAGCGGGGAGCCTGCAGGCTGAGGTCTTTACACCAGGTTTGCTGCTGTCGTTATTATTCCTGCAGGCTGGGACTGTGAAGGCCGGCTCGGGGATCTGGTGTGGCGGGCTCTCA
>NW_027946211.1:0-217 GCF_054177405.1 Leptonychotes weddellii | reverse complement strand
GGATCATGACCTGAGCCGAAGGCAGTCGCTTAACCAACTGAGCCACCCAGGCGCCCTTGAATAATGTCATTTAAAAAAGCATTCAATTGAAATATAATAGCCTAATAGTTGTGATTTTGCTTTTGACCATCCTCACTTTATAAAAAAATAAAAACTCTCTTTTCTGTGAACCATTAGAAATTATGCTTTCATCACTGCTAGGAGATGTGTTTTCATT
>NW_027946210.1:0-1250 GCF_054177405.1 Leptonychotes weddellii | reverse complement strand
ATTAGAACCACTTAGGGAAGTGTTATTTACTATAGACTTAGTCTTTCTAATATATTTATAGTCAGGTCATAACTGTAGTGATAATAAGTTATTTCTTTCTTTATGTAAAATAAATTATTTACGTAATGTATCATCTTCTATCAGTTACCAAAAATGCTAAAGGATTTCACTGTGAAATTTATTGATAAAATGAAAACTAATAGGTTTGTTGATGTCAGCGGACCTATTGAACCTAATAAACCTTCGGGTATAGATATTGAGTATGATAATAGATTTATTGAGTTGGAGCAAATCACAGAAGTTAAGACAGAACAGCAATATGGAGATACCATAATAGCTGCTGAAGAGCCTGATTGGAAGAAAGTTAAAAAGTTATGTATTCAGCTATTAATGGAATCTAAAAATATATACGTACTTTGTTATTATATTCAAGCATTAACTGCTTTGTATGGTATGGAAGGTTTTTGCTATGGTTGTAAGATGTTATCTATTAACTTAGATGAATATTGGGAAAGTATCTATCCTTCACTACACGATGAAGATGAATACTATCCTTTGCTTAGACTTAATGCACTTACTCAAATAAATTCTAAAGAAGGTGTCTTAAGATGCTTGCTTAAAGCAAAACTAAACTTTATTAATGACAGTCGTGTAGATATTGATTTTAAAGACGCTATAGATATATTAACATTTGATACTCATAAAAGTAATTATCCTGGTGGAGCTACTAAATTAATTACAGATATTAATGTCGCATGGAACAAAGATAACACGGATATTGTGGCAATAATTGAGTCATTGAAGCATCTCAATAACATTGATAGACTGCTTCAGAAAAAGCTTCCAGAAGAGCTATTAGACTTGTCTCCAATTATTTCTGTCTTAAGTGTTTTTGACTCATGTTTGAATTATATAGATAACCATCATAACCAAGAAAGTATAGGAATAAATCAAATTCCAAATGATAAAAATATTATATCTAGTGATTCTTCATCTACAAGAGTAGCTAATAGAAAGGATGTTCAAGTATTGTTAGACAAAATCTGTTTATATTTTGCGACGCATGAACCAAGCCATCCTGCACCCCTATTCATAAAACGTGCTATTCGAACATTAGATATGAATTTTTATGAAATTGTTCAGGATGTTACGCCACAAAGTATAGAAGAGGTTGATAAGTTATTTGGTAAATTATTTACGGATAGTGAAGTAAATAAGGAATAAATTATTTTAAAGGAATTCTTATTTTA
>NW_027946209.1:0-217 GCF_054177405.1 Leptonychotes weddellii | reverse complement strand
TACAGCACTTACCACATTGTTCTTTCCTAAAAATACTATTCCAGAAGAGGAACATTTCCTTTATTTTTATTATTATGTTATGTTGATCACCATACATTACATCATTAGTTTTTGATCTAGTGTTCCATGATTCATTGTTTGCGTATAACACCCAGTGCTCCATGCAGAATGTGCCCTCTTTAATACCCATCACCAGGCTAACCCATCCCCCCACCCC
>NW_027946208.1:0-217 GCF_054177405.1 Leptonychotes weddellii | reverse complement strand
CAGTTGCACCAATTTACACTCCCACAAAGGAGCACAAGGACTCCTTTTTCTCCACCTCCCTGTCAGCCTTTGTTAGCTCTTGTTTTTTTGTTATAGACATCCTCATGGGTATGAGGTACTATCTTATACTTTTGATTTGCATTTCCCTGATGATTAGTGATGTTGAGAACCTTGTCATGTATTTTTTGGTCATTTGTGTGGTTGTCTGTTTGTTCGT
>NW_027946207.1:0-217 GCF_054177405.1 Leptonychotes weddellii | reverse complement strand
AAAACCGTGAGTTTTGGTTTTTTTTTAATGACACATATAAGGAGGACATTTGGAATGAGAAGCTCAAAACATAATCTTTTGTTCAAAGACTTTCAAGTTGCATTTTTTTGCATGCATTTATTACATAACAGCTGGGAATCCAAATGTCAGGATTGATTTTTTCCTCTTTCCATCCAACAGCATGAGAAAAAGTAAAAATACATTATCCTATATTAGC
>NW_027946206.1:0-217 GCF_054177405.1 Leptonychotes weddellii | reverse complement strand
GTCTTTCTGGCGTGGCCAGTCCCACCTGAAAACTAGCAGGTGTGGTCCTCTCCATCTTAAGATCCAGTGTGACCAGTTGTGGCCTAAGCAAAGATATTCTATTAGGTATGACATAGAGTACATTCTAGAAGTTCCTCCTTTCTTCTTTTTTTTTTTTTTATTCTTATGTTAATCCCCATACATTACATCATTAGTTCTATATGAAGTGTTCCATGAT
>NW_027946205.1:0-217 GCF_054177405.1 Leptonychotes weddellii | reverse complement strand
GCAAATAAATAAAATCTTAAAAAAAAAAAAAGAGATGAACTATGGTGATTTATGCTTTTCTAATTTTGTAGAATGAAAATAATGATAATAATAATGAAGGAAACTGAGTGTGAACAATAACAGTGATACTAGCATGACTTTGACTCAGTGTTTGAGTCTCAGGTTTTGTGTTTGTTTAAATTTAGCAGGCTGCCTGGATGGCTCAGTTGGTTAAGTG
>NW_027946204.1:0-217 GCF_054177405.1 Leptonychotes weddellii | reverse complement strand
ATCCACTGAGATCTGTGGTTTGCTTGCTACTGCAGCATAACTTGGTCTACCCTACTAAAACAGAATTTAATAAAAGAAGGGCTTTATATTCAACTTGAGCCGTCTCCAGATTGTTAACATTTTATTCCCAGATCATCTTAATATTGACCTTTAATCACATTGCTGAAGCTCCATTGGGCAGTATGGCTGGGGGAAAAAAATGCAAAGAAATAAAGAA
>NW_027946203.1:0-217 GCF_054177405.1 Leptonychotes weddellii | reverse complement strand
AATAGGGGCTGTTCGCCGGGGTGTTCCCGTGAGACTTCATGGAGTTTGGACCTGATGTTGGGGTGGAGAGGAGTGGATGGACACGTGTGTCTAGGAGACCACAGGGAATGAAGGCGCCCCAGACGTCTGGCTTTGTATCTTGCTGATGAGGTGCCACCACTGAGGCAGGAGACCTGGAGGAAGAGAGAAAGACCTGAGAACCGCAGGGGAGAAGCTA
>NW_027946202.1:0-217 GCF_054177405.1 Leptonychotes weddellii | reverse complement strand
GCCCCCGTCCCCCCCCCCCCGCAACATTGCCCAGCTCCCTGCCAGCAGGTGGTGTGATGGATGGAGGGGCCACTCTTCCACCCACACCCCCAAGCCTCGTTGGTCTCTGACAGGCTCTTTCCCGGCAGCTTGCAGCGCCATTGTCCTTGAAGGTTGGCCCCACACCATGGAAACAAGTTGCACCTGCCAGGGCCATGCCTGGGGTCTTTTCCAAAGA
>NW_027946201.1:0-217 GCF_054177405.1 Leptonychotes weddellii | reverse complement strand
CCAGGAAGGGCATGACCGGGGGGGGGGGGGGTGCAGGTGACCTCTCTCGCAGCTGGGCGCCCACACAGGTTTACCCCCACGGCGTCTTCCATGGGGCAAAGAGGGTATTTAAAATCCCAGGTGCTTAGAGGACTCTTTTGCCTTCTGGGCGTAGGGGCGGGGCTCATGGACTTCCGATCAGTGGAAACTGGTCTGTCTTCGGCTTTCCTGCGCTCCC
>NW_027946200.1:0-217 GCF_054177405.1 Leptonychotes weddellii | reverse complement strand
TGCAAATTCTGTTTCCCTTTCCAAATGGTTCCTGATTCCTGATGGAGGCTTCGTCTTTGTAAAGCCAGCACTCAGGGTTAGGAGGGGTAAGGAGCCCTATTGGATTTGGCCCCTGGCTGACCCTTTGACTTTAGTTCTTTTTCCTCCAATATATTCATTTTATTTTCAGCCATGAAGAACTGTATTTGTAGGTGCCAGAATATTCTGTGCCATTTCT
>NW_027946199.1:0-1250 GCF_054177405.1 Leptonychotes weddellii | reverse complement strand
GAGCAGGGAGCCCGATGCGGGGCTCGATCCCAGGACCTGGAATCATGACCTGAGCCGAAGGCAGACGCTTAACGACTGAGCCACCCAGGCGCCCCAAAAGTTAATGGTATTTTGATGGGGATTGCATTGAATGTGTAGATTGCTCTAAGTAGCATTGACATCTTCATAATATTTGTTCTTCCAATCCATGAGCATGGAATGTTTTTCCATTTCTTTGTGTTTTCCTCAATTTCTTATATGAGTATTCTATAGTTTTCTGAGTGCAGTTCCTTTGCATCTTTGGTTAGATTTTTTCCTAGGTATCTTATGGTTTTGGGTGCAATTATAAATGGGATCGACTCCTTAATTTCTCTTGCTTCTGTGTTGTTGTTGGTGTATAGAAATGCAACTGATTTCTGTGCATTGATTTTATATCCTGCCACTTTACTGAATTCCTGTATGAGTTCTAGCAGTTTTGGGGTGGAGTCTTTTGGGTTTTCCACATAAAACATCATCTGCAAAGAGTGAGAGTTTGACTTCCTCTTTGCCAACTCAGATGCCTTTTATTTCTTTTTGTTGCCTGATTGTGTGGCAAGGACTTCTAGTACTATGTTGAACAGCAGTGGTGATAGTGAACATCCCTGCCGTGTTCCTGACCTTAGGGGGAAAGTTTTCAGTTTTTCCCCATTGAGAATGATATTCACTGTGTGTTTTTCATAGATGGCTTTTATGATATTGAGGTATGTACCCTCTATGCCTACACTCTGAAGAGTTTTAATCAAGAAAGGATGCTGTACTTTGTCAAATGCTTTTTCTGCATCTATTGAGAGAATCATATGGTTCTTTTTCTTTTTTCTATTAATGTACTGTATCACATTGATTGATTTGCGGATGTTGATTCAACCTTGGAGCCCAGGAATAAATCCCACTTGGTCGTGGTGAATAATCCTTTTAATGTAATGTTGGATCCTGTTGACTAGTATTTTGGTGAGAATTTTTGCATCCATGTTCATCAGGGATATTGGTCTGTAATTCTCCTTTTTGATGGGGTCTTTGTCTGGTTTTGGGATCAAGGTAATGATGGCCTCATAAAATGAGTTTGGAAGTTTTCCTTCCATTTCTATTTTTTGGAACAGTTTCAGAAGAATAGGTATTAATTCTTCTTGAAATGTTTGGTAGAATTCCCCTGGGAAGCCATCTGGCCCTGGCTCTTGTTTGTTGGGAGATTTTTGATGATTGCTTCAATTTCCTTAGTGGTTATAGGTCTGTTC
>NW_027946198.1:0-217 GCF_054177405.1 Leptonychotes weddellii | reverse complement strand
GTATGCACTGCACATTCTCCTGTATGCATGTGACATTGATAAGGAATCTTCAAATTTATGTAATAGAAACCATTAGGTGACATAGTACTGAGTGAAATACATCAGATGTAGAAGAGGGCATACTTTCCATATAAAATTCTTAAACAAGCAAAACTAGAGCATTGGGTATACTTGTGGGGATGGCAACTGGAAGGAAGCATGCAGGGGTTTTTGGGGT
>NW_027946197.1:0-217 GCF_054177405.1 Leptonychotes weddellii | reverse complement strand
GGGGGTGGGTATTGAGGCGGGCACGTTCTGCATGGAGCACTGGGTGTTGTGCACGAACAATGAATCATGGAACACTTCATCTAGAACTAATGATGTAATGTATGGGGATTAACATAAGAATAAAAAAAAAAAAAAATAAGGGAAAACCATGTTCCTCACTTCCTGCCGTAATGAGAACACCATCTCTACATAGCCTTCTTACCACTCCGGAGGTAAG
>NW_027946196.1:0-217 GCF_054177405.1 Leptonychotes weddellii | reverse complement strand
AATGTGAGTACATTATAAGAATATCAGACCCTATCTCTTATCCCAGCCTACCCTCCCTATTTGGCTGATCACTTCTAAAATTGAATACATCAATCTCAGTCACGTTTCGTCAATCTTAGTCTCCACCATCACCAGCACCACCAGTCGACATAGCCTACCTCCTCTTCTCTAAGACACTCACCTCTCTCTGAGGCCCTCATGGTTTCAGGGGAATCAC
>NW_027946195.1:0-217 GCF_054177405.1 Leptonychotes weddellii | reverse complement strand
CAGGGAGGGGACAGCCCAGCACGGAGATGAAGCCAGCTTGCTCTCTGTCACATCCAGAGTTACACATGTCCGTGTTTGCCAAGCTCTGTAGAAATGTATCCCATGTTTTACAATCATGCTGACCACAGTCGATGCACTATTTTTACAAAGCGTCTGGACAGCACCAGATCCCGTAATAGACGTGACCCTGTCGATTTTCCAGTCCCCAAGTAGGACT
>NW_027946194.1:0-217 GCF_054177405.1 Leptonychotes weddellii | reverse complement strand
TCTCTGTGTGTGTATACTTGTGTGTGTGTGTGTGTGTGTACATGCCATATCTTCTTTATCCATTCATCTATTGATGGACACTCAGGTTGTTTCCATATCTTGACTATTGTGAATAATGCTGCAATAAACATGGGAGTTCAAATATCTCTTTGAGATCTTGTTTTCATTTCCTTTGGCTATATACCCAGAAGTGGGATTGCTGGATTATATGGTAGTT
>NW_027946193.1:0-217 GCF_054177405.1 Leptonychotes weddellii | reverse complement strand
GACTCTGGGATCGTGACCTAAGCCAGAGGCAGAAGCTTAATGACTGAGCCACCCAGGTGCCCCCAAAATTTTCAAAATATTAATGCTAAGCTATTATTAGCCTGTGTTGAGACCCGCACTAATGACAGAAAAGCAAGGTGGGTAAAACTACTGGTATTCTTCACTTCTACACTCTATATACTTAAAAAAAAAAAAAAAAGACTTAAGAATGCCATTT
>NW_027946192.1:0-217 GCF_054177405.1 Leptonychotes weddellii | reverse complement strand
CCAAAGTTGGAGGTTCTAGCCAGACTGGCACCCAATGGCTTGGTGTCTACTTGGGTCCCCCGGGTGCGCGTGATGCTGTAGTGTCGGTAACTGAGGCCTGGGATTGTGGTCAGCACATGCAAGTTGTAAGCAGGTTGCTTCTCCTTTGATTCCTGGACCTGCAAGGCCAGCAGAACAAAACAAAATGGTGGGTCTGTGTTCTCAGTAACCTGTGACT
>NW_027946191.1:0-217 GCF_054177405.1 Leptonychotes weddellii | reverse complement strand
TAATATTACTCAGCCATGAAAAAAATGAAATCTTACCATTGCAACGTGGATAGAACTAGAGGGTATTAGGCTAAGCGAAATAAATCAATCAGAGAAAGACAATTATCATATGATATCACTCATATGTGGAATTTAAGAAACAAAACAGAGGGGTATGGGGGAGGGGAGGGAAAAATAAAACAAGATGAAATCAGGGAGGGAGACAAACCATAAGAGA
>NW_027946190.1:0-217 GCF_054177405.1 Leptonychotes weddellii | reverse complement strand
GAGCAGGGAGCCCGATGTGGGACTCGATCCCGGGACTCCAGGATCATGACCTGAGCCGAAGGCAGTCGCCCAACCAACTGAGCCACCCAGGCGCCCCTCTCTCAAACCTTTTTTACTGAATTATGAATAGTTTCTTTGTGCCAGTAGCACAGGGTAGGGGTTAAAAGCAGAGTCATTTGGAAGGTGGACTCATGAATCACGCAGACCTAGCTATTTT
>NW_027946189.1:0-217 GCF_054177405.1 Leptonychotes weddellii | reverse complement strand
AGTACTAGGAAAATAAAAGAAGGACGGAAGATAAGTAGGAAGGAAGGAAGAAGAAGAAGTAGAAAGAATAATTAAAGTAATAATGGCTGAAGAATTTCCCAACATTAATGTCAGACAACAAACTATAGTTCCAGGAAGCTCCAGAAAACACCAAACAGGATAAATTATAAAACAAGGTGAAATAAACAAACAACAACAACAATAAAAACCAAAAAAC
>NW_027946188.1:0-1250 GCF_054177405.1 Leptonychotes weddellii | reverse complement strand
CCAAAATGTATTTTTGTGTCTTTTTAAAACATTCATGGATAAGTATGCTTTTCTTCTTCACCTTGGATACTGGTCTCTGGTTTATAGTCACTATTTAATAGTAGATTATTATATTAAATACTGAAAATAAATATTAATAACTTATGTATAAGAACTCTTAATATAGTTACAGTATTAATTCTGCCAGTTGTGTCATAAAAATTTTCTTCATATTTTTTACCTGAGATTATAGTTTAGTTATTATGTTCTTAAAGAATGTGAGATTGGGACAAATGAGAGATCATAATTTATAGATTTGTTTATATGATAGAACATATTATCTATTTAAACAATTATTAAATATTTACTCTTAAAGAACCTGACTTACTCTTTCTATACCTTCCGCAGATTTAAGAAACTCTTAAACGTGACAAGGAGAAAGTTAAGTGATTATGAAGATGGAGAGCTAACTTTCCCTGGAAATTCAAAAACCAATCAAATTGAAATGGATAGTCAGATTAATATGCTAAAACAGAAGGTAATTTTTAATTAGTTTTGGGACTCCAAAATCATTTAATTTTGGGAAATAAGTCACTCAGTGCTTTGAGCATTGAAATGTTTTCTATTAATTTTATATACATACTACATTTTTTTTTTTTGGTAACAGCTTTATTGAGATAAAATTAATGTAATATGCATGTTCAAAGAGTACCACAATCAATTTTAGAACATTTTTGTCACCCTGTAAAGAAGGCCTGTACCTTTTACCTGTCACCCTATGCTAGGTTCCCCTTTCCTACTCTCCTTAGCCCTAGGGAACCACTACTTACTCTCTGTCTCTATAAATTTGCCTATTTTGGACATTTCATATCAATGGAATCACACAATATGTGGTCCTTTGTGACTGCCTTCTTTCATTTAGCATAATATTGTCAAGTTATACCTATTTTGTAGCACGTGTCAGTACTTTATTTCTTTTTATTGCTGAATAATATCCCACTATAGGGACATACCACATTTTATGTATTCATTTATCAATTGGTAGACCTTTAGATTGTTTTGCTTTTTGTTAATAATGCTATTGTACACACACATGTACAAGTTTTTGTGTGAACATGTTTTCATTTCTCTTGGGTATATACTTACAAATGGAATCCTGGGTCATATGGTAACTCTCTTTAACCTTTTTTTTTTTTAACCCTTTGAGGAACTGCCACACTGTTTTTGCAGCATGGCTGCACCATTTTACATTTTCATCAGCAGTGTTTGAA
>NW_027946187.1:0-12531 GCF_054177405.1 Leptonychotes weddellii | reverse complement strand
AAAAAAATTGTGTCCTAGTTTGATTGGCAATATTTTTTTCCTTGTTAATGTTTTGTCAAATAATGGCACATCTTATAATCTTAGAATTTTGGAGTGTAGGCCAGACCTCTGTCTCTGATGCTTTCCCAAACGCAGTGTATCTTGCCTCTGTGGGCAGCTACGTGTAATATTACTGACGATGCCCATTTCATAAATGAGAAAGGTGAGTGCTAGGGAGGCTTCGCATTGTGTCCAAGGCCATCGAGCCCAGAAAAGACCCCGCTGGAGTTCAGGCAAGGACTGTGGGGCGGCAAAGCCGGGCTGCCTCACACAGGAGCGCACCTGCCCGGGAGCACCTGGGGAGCTTTCTCAGATGTGTCCCGAATCAGCTGCGAGGTCAGAGGCCAGAGGTCTCTGGAACCCTGTCCTCCCCAGCTCCCGGGACACAGGACCCCTTTCCAGCGCTTTGTGGGCAGCCGGAGAGCCGGTGTGGGGCGCACTCACCGTACACCTTGAGCTGCAGGAGCTGGGTCCGGGCCCGACCGCCCGTGTCCACCAGCAGCACAGAGAAGTTGCCGCTGTCTCCAGACTCCAGAGGCTGGAGCTCCAGGCTGAGGTTGCTGTGGAGCTGGGCTCGGCCCAGGAAGCGGGAGCGGTACAGAGTCTCTGTGGAGCCCCGGAAAAACGTGGCCAGGAGCTCCTCCGAAGGCCAGAGAGATCTCCAGATGGCCTCTCGGACTTGGAAGCCGGCCGGGCGCTCTGCCACCAGCAGCACAGAGCCCCCGACCTGGCCGTGCACTTGGGCGCTGGAGGCTCCAGGGGGAAGCAGTGCTGCAAGAAGAGAACCCCATCACTGCCGGCCCCAAGCTCCTCACCCATCTCCCGCCACCGCTTACGCATCCAGCTAAGCTGCTGCGAAGCGCGCTGGGGCCCCTCTCCCCACACTCCCTCCACCCACGCTGAGCAAGGTGCACTGTGCGGGGGGCTGGGAATAAAAGCCTAAGGGAGAGAATCCTGTCTCTGCGCTCGGGAGCTCACAGAGGAAGTCCGACTCTAAGCAAGTGATTAAAGCATGTTAAGTGAAGTGCCACGATGGTGAAAAAGATACCCTGGGAGAACACAGGTAGGGTGATGGCCTTGGGAGGATCCGGGCAGAAATGGTTAAGCTGAGAGCAGAAGGAGAGTGGGGATCGGCCAGGCCGGGTGGAGGAGGGCTGTGTGGAGCAGGGCTGGGGAAGTGGCAGGGGCGAGGGAACACGGCGTTCGAGTTCGGAGGCCAGGGGGGCGGGCGGGAGCGCGTGGTTCTCGTGGTTCTCGGAACTGAAAGTCGCTCTCTACAGGAGAGTAAGAAACTGTACTGTGGAGCTGGTGGGAGCCTGGATCTGCCGCCTGAAAGCACGCATGGGCTTTACCCTTAGAGCTCTGGGAGGCCTCGCACAGGGTTCAGTAAGAGAGTAAGAGGATGAGATGCTGGTTAGAAAGACGTGCCCCAGGGGTGTGGGGGATGCACTAGAGTGGGCAGGGCCCAGGCCTGCAGAGTGAGGGGGGGAAGAAGGAGGAGTTGAGAGCGACTCCGGTGTGTAATCAGTGGGGTCGGTCCGAGATGCAGTCTGGGGAGTGAAGGCGAAGGGCGTTGAGGGTACCAGGGACCCACAGAGTGCCATTCTCCGTGATCCCGAGGAGCCGGGGGAGAAGCAGGCTGGGAGGTGGGGAGATGCTGAGTTTGAGGGCTGTGGGCGGTACCTTAGCAGGAGGGAGCCCTGACTCCTTTGCTGGCTAATTGCTGCTCATCCTTGGACACCTACTGCCTCCCCTGACCTCCCCCTCTGTCGGGGGGCGGGCGGTGTCCGCACTGTTTCTCCGTGTGGCCCAGCAGCCTGGGGTGCTTTGTTCCTCGGCCGGGATGGCCCGGGGATGAGTCAGGGGCTGCCACGCGAGACCACAAGTTCCTCTTGTGTTCTTCGTACCCCCACGCCCATGCTATATTTAGGAGGAGCATGGAGGAGAGGCTCAGCGCATTGTACTGAGTGAAAGGAGGCCCCGAGGACTCCCCTGGCACCTGGCACTGTGGGCCTCAGGGACACAGAGCAGCATAGCCCGTGTGGGACATGCCCGAGCGCCGGGAGTGGGCTTGACGAGCCCTGTTCTGGGAGGGGGGCTCACTCAGCCAGCCCCCTGCCCATCTCACTGCCTTCTGCAGCCCTAATCATCAGGCCTTGCTGCAGAGGCTACTGCGGGTGGAGGCCCAGCCTACACAGAGGATGGCGCTGGATGCCAGTCAAGGCCCCTCGGGTCTCTCCTGCCCCAGCTCAGCCGCAGATCCATGCTGTGACTTCAGCACAGCACCCTGGTCCCGTCCGTGGTCTTACCCCCAAAACAAGAGGGTGCACCCAATCGGTGGTACTCATCTGGTTTACCATTAAGGGGCCTTCAGAAAAGTTCTTTTTTGCCTTCCACGTCCAGGGACTCGAAAGATTTGTGCACCACACAGATTCCTTTTTCTTTGGGAGGGATTTCCTGCCCGTGTTTAGACAGGTTAGAATCCTCAAGGCCTTTGGAGCCCTTGAGGCCAGGAGCGCAGGAGGGGCACACTGGATAAAGTCATCTCCAAGTCCCTCTGAGTTCCTGGTGGGAACCTAGGTGGCTTCGTCTTTGCCAGGCCCTGACTCCTGCCCCCTGGCCTTGCAGGGCTGACCCCTGGCATGTGGGCTGCCTGCTCACCACGGAGGGAAGTGTCGCCCTTCCCACAGCACACCCTTCCCACATGCCAAGTCCATGTGCTCTGTTTGGCTTGCTCCCCGCTCTCCACCCTCCCCAACATCCCCCTCCCTTACACACACCTGCAGGGAGCAGCCTCGGCTTCCCCCAGGCTGATGGAAAGGCCTCCTTCCTTGTACGAGCCTGCTCGCCCTGCCCTCCTTCTCCCCAGATTGTACTAGAATTCCCTCACCCTTCTCACAACCCTGTTTTTCCAAACCATGGGTACCACCAGCCTTTGTAACTGCCCGGGGCCATGGAACAGGTCGTGTGTCATAGACAGGGACGCTGCTACGGCTACCACCTCCTTCCTCCCAAGGACCCCGCAGAGCTTGGCTCTGTCCTGCTTTCAAGGTTGCCTGAGAACTTGCTTCAGTCTTCCCTGTCCCTCCTCAGCCCCTGGGTTCTCCCTTGGGATGCGGGCCCCTGCCCAGGTGGCTGGCGAGCGAGGGGCCCTGCAGAGGGACCTCCAGCTCTCTGAGGACGGGCCACACACCGGGCCCCCTTACCTTCCCAGAGAAGCAGGCTCCACAGGGACCACATGCCCATCGCTCTCCAGAGAGGCCAGCAGACTCCTTCAACAACCCAAATCCAGAACATCTGGGGGCAAGTTGATACACGGGAGGAGGCTGTGGTACTTCTGGAAAGTCCCATGTTCAGAAGGAGGAATCTTGACTCAGAACAAGATGCCCCGAAAGTGAAAATATCCAGAGTAAAGTGGAAGTTGGCTCCCAGCCTGGCTGGGCTTTGTCAGGAGTGGATTCTTGTAAGTCAGCCTCTTTCTCGTGCCCGTGGTGGGCCAATGCCATCCGCCAGAGGCAGGTGCTCCAGCACAAGCCCACATCCTCTGGTTGGACCGGCCAGCCTTCCCCGTATCCCACCGCCCCACGGCTGGCTGCCCTTCCTGCTGTAACCACGGAGAACCCTCTAGACTGCAATTCCCTTTGTTGCTTCTCTAAAATTCTTCCGCACCTCCTGCTGCCCTCGAAAAAGAGACAAAACGCTCAGCTTGGTGTACAAGGCACTCCTAAGTTCGACTCCAGTCTGCTGGTCCGAGCTGGCCTCCCCAGTCCGCTCTCTGGCCATGCCAAGCAGGACTGCCCCTCCGGGGAGCACCCCCTGCACCCCCACGCGCTGGGCGGCAGGCACGCTGCTCCAATCGGCCCTCCGGACTGGGCGCGCTACAGCCGGCCGGCTCCCCCTCAAGCCGTCCCAAGCCCAGTGCCGGTGGGCTCTCTGCCCTCAGCACACTGTCTTGCCACGGTTTTCTCGTCTCCACGGACTGGTTGCCGGCAAGGTCTTCACCTACTCGTTTCTGTGCTCCCCTTGGTGCTCGGCACACCGTGGGTGTCTCCTAAACATTTGTAAATGAGTGCATGAATTCTAGACGTGCTCACAGCTCTTCTCCGCGAGGGTCTTACTGATTTGAACCCAGAGCAAGGTTAGCACCTTGCAGAGGTCACGAGTGAGAGCTGGGACTGGAGCCTCGCCCCGGGGAGCCTGGGCCACTTTGCCAGTGCTGCCCCTCCTCATCCCGAGTCTCTTCTCACTTCCAGTTACACGAGTTCTTGAGTCAGGGGAGGCCCTGCGGGAAGATGAAGTGAACCCCTGAGAGCCACGCCGGGCTCATGGTTTCTCATCCCGCAGAACTCCTGACCTCAGCTTGGGACTCGGCCAAGCGTGGGGCAGGCATGGCGGCAGGAGAGCAGGAGAGTTCTGGGACAGGGTTCCTGCCCTCCAGTGGCTTGCAGCCAAAGTGTAGAAACAGGAAATGCCCAGAACGAAGGTCCACTACAGACAGGCAGAGCTCTGTGCGATGGGCAGCGGGGCCTTCTTGCTGCAGAGAGTGTGGGGATCCACATCTGTGGATGTGGGTGGGGCCACTTCCCTAAAAGTGGGCTTTGAGCTGCACCTTGATGGTAGGCATGATTTGGATAGGCAGAGAAAAGGGGAAAGCCAGAGGCTGGGGGCAGGCTCTGAGCATGAAGTAGAGCCAAATGGGTAGAGCCAGATGGGGTTGGGGGGGTCCCAGGTCGGCTCCCGGGATGATGAAGGAGCAAGGGGAGGAGCCTGTTAGGGCTGCAGTGGTAGGAATGGAAAGGGAGTTTGAGGGTCAGATCATAGAGGCCTTGAACACTGGCTTAGGGATTAGGCTTTTGTTCTGGGGGGCAGCAGTTCTTGGCCTTGCTGGACTCAAAGCCTTGGAAACTCTGGTTCAGTGGGGCTGGGACAGGACCCGGGAATCTAGTTTGACCAGCACTCTGCTCCAGGTGATCTGCAGCTGGTAGGCCGAGGGAAGGCTCTGAGAAGGTCTGCTCGGAGGGAGGGTTGTGGCCCGTCCTAAGCCCAGGGTAGCTGGTTGGTGGAAGGACAGCGTGTGGGGCAGGTTGGCAGAGAAAGAAGAGGCAGGAAAGCCTGGGTAGCAGCTGTTGGGATGGTCCTGACTGGAATAGGAAGGAAATATCCAGAGTAGAGAGGAAGGGACAGAGCAGAGTCAGGGGACAGAACTTGGGAGCCACCTGGCCTTACGGCAGAGAGGCCAAGGGAGGGGACTCATTTATGACTCCGCTGTGAGTTCCGTCCTTCTTGCATCAGGGGTTTATTGAGCATCTACTTATGTGCCAGGGGCTGGGAACACAGAGATGAAAGGCTTGGCCCTGCCCTCAAGGAGGCTGCAGTTTGGGTGAGGAGACGGGATGTGTAACCCGATAATTACAGTCAGTGAGGCAAGAGCGGTGCGTGTAAGGGTTTATTTAGGGTGGGGTCTGGCGCATAGTCAGCATTCAAAAAAAATCTTAACCTTTGCTACTAAGTGGCCAGAGAGGGAAGAGAGGAGAGCAGGTCAACGCAGAGCAAGGGGGGTCGGGTGTGAACAGCCCCCTCCATCTGTCCCAGACTGGCCCCTACACGTCTGCATCCTGCCTATAGCCAAGGACAGGCTTCCCAAGCGGGGGAGCCCTCCAAGCCCGCCTAGAGGTGGACAGTGTGGGACCGGGAGGGTGTGGGATGCAGGAGCTGGGCCCTTGCGGGAACGTGGGGGATAGAGACTCGGAATTCCCATAGAGCAGACTGTGGGCAGTCACGCTCCCTCTTAGCAGACTGGACCTACGTAGGGGTCCATCCAAGCGGGAACGGGTTGCCCTCTTCCCAGGCTCCCCACCCCGCCCCCCATGCCCTTTTGCTAGAGGGGAATTTCAGGGAAGCTGAGGAAGGGGGAGGAGGAGGTTGGTGAGGGTCAGCAGATGTCCCACCTCCCCAGAGGGAGGAACTCCAGGCTGTGTGGCAACTGGAGAGAGACAAACGGGGGCAGCTCCGGATGGGTTAAGTCTGTAGAGGCAGGCTCCCCCCACTGCTGACCACTGGTTCAGACCAGGCTAATTAGCCTGCACGGGACAGTGTGCTGGAGTCACTGGGCTGGGAGTTCAAAGGCACCACGCCCACATTCCTTAATTAAGAGAGCAGAGGGGCTGCAGGAACCTCCTGGGAGCCAGGGAGTGGCTGTGGCTCGGGGCTGGCTGCAGCTCCATCCGCACCTCTCCCCCTCTCCCCTAGCCCACCTCCCCTGCGGGCAGGGGTGGGGGGGGCGGGTGTCCCCGGTGGCCACGCAGGCTGCCCCAGACCCATTCGGGGCCAGTGGAATCTGGGTGTCCTGCCCACTCACACTTGTCCTCGATTCTTGGACTGGCCTGGGGACAGAATAGGGCCACACCAGAAGAGAGGAGAGACGGAGGAGAGAAAAAAGTGGGAAGGTGTTTGGGGGAGAGAAGGAAAGTGGGGGGAGCTCCAGACAGGAAGGAGCTCCAGATAGGAAGGAGGGGTGTTCAGCGGACTTTCTGGGAGGGAAGGGGGCAACTCTGAAGGGTGGCGTGGGCTGCGGGCTGAGAGGCCAGGTACAACCCCATCTAAGCCCCATCTTTTTTTTTTTTTTTAAAGATTTTATTTATTTATTTGACAGAGAGAGACACAGCGAGAGAGGGAACACAAGCAGGGGGAGTGGGAGAGGGAGAAGCAGGCTCCTCGCTGAGCAGGGAGCCCGATGCGGGGCTCGATCCCAGGACTCAGGGATCATGACCCGAGCCGAAGGCAGACGCTTAACGACTGAGCCACCCCGGCGCCTTCTAAGCCCCATCTTTATGTCTACCTTCACCTCCTCGGTTTGTGTAGAGTGGACCACCTACCTGCATGATCTGTCCGCTGACACCATGCTACCAGGCACGGGCTGGGCCCAGAGGCTGCCCTGGGTGGGGCAGTCCGTGCACAAACCCCGCCCCCCCATCAGTCAGCTCGGGCAGCAGAGGCAGTGCCTGCGTGTGTGAAAGTGGGGTACCTGACCTCCCCTGAGATGACACTCTCACGCCTGCACCCACGGCCCCGAGCATGAGGGCCTCTTTAATATTTGTGCCTACAGCGCCTGCCGTGCCCCACCCTCGTTCTGGCTTTGCTGGGGACGTGGAGACCGAGTGGAATCTTTGATCTTTGATGCGCGAGAGCAAGGTGCACGCAGCAGGAGAGGGGAAGCAGGAGAGAAGAAAGAGCCCTGTAGAAACTGGGTGGGACGGTCGGAGCCTTCTTCTTTTTAGGGTCTGCTTTTGAGGCAAAGACATGGTTTCCCAGGGAGCCGAAGGCAGGCTGCATAAAAAAGAGACAAAGCCATGACCATGCGGAGGTAGCCAGGGAGGAACTGGAATCTCACTCACTCACTCAGCCAGCATTTGCTGGATCCCCATCCTGTGCACCTTCCCGCGGTGAGCAGGCGTAGCGAGCACTCAGCATGGGAAGCCCGCGAGCGCAGGGCTCGTGCTGGCGCCCATGACGCCGATCTGTACCCCAGGCAGAAAGAATTCCCAGACAAGTAGGACGACGTAGGCTGATCTTTCAAAGGGCTTGACAGACGGACCCCTCTGAGGACGGTGCAGCGGGACGCGCGCTGAGGACGCAGGCACGCAGACCGCCCTAGGCCCTGCCGGCCGCAGCTCCTTTCAGCAGCGCGGGCCCGGACGGGAACCTGTGTTTGGAGCGCGAAGCATCCCGGTATTGGATGAAAAGGCCTGGGTCTTCCCTGACCTGTGCGCCCCATCTGTCGTTCCTGTCATCGCGGTCCTGTACAAACACGAAGGACGCAGAGCTACTTAGCGGATGCTGGTTTAGGTAAAAATGTCAAAGACCTTATTTTATAGCCAAATCTAAAATAAACCTGGAATTGAAAGCAATCCCAGTTTCTGTAAGCTGCCTGGCTCAGGGAAGGGTCACACTCCATTTTAAGTGTTTGTCTCTAAAATGTTGAGCCACATATAAAGCAAGGATGGGCGTCCAGTGGCACCTTCGGATGCGGCTGTCAGACCCAAGGGGGTCAGCAGAGGGCAGCCGCGAGGCCCCGTTCCCACTCCCTCTCCCCGGAGGGACAGCCGCACGCGGCCTCAGCTCTCAACCGCGCACGGAGCCCTTTCCTCCCTGCTTTTACCCAGGAGGTGATGTGACCCCACAGAGCCCTGGTCCCTATGTCCCCGGGCCCCGGGCCGGACCCCATCCTAAGGAGTGTCTGCATTGAGCTCTGACTTGGAGAGAAAACTAACAGTGCAGAGCCTTGCGGGCCCGTTCTGCAGACTTCCTTGGCGTCTGCAGGGTCTGTCCCTGGAGGCCCGGGAGAGTCCCATTCTCCTCGCCACCAGCGTCCTCCAGGACCAGCAGCGGGTTCCTGCTCTGAGCACTGGCAGGGAGCCTGGGGCCCACCTGTGCTGCTGTTGGTCCAGCCAGGGAGAGTCTGGGGTCTCCTCTGAAGCCTCTGCTTTCTCTATGTGCTTTTCGGGGATTTTCTTTTTCTTCAATTCTCTTAGCAATTGTTCATTTTTAAAAATCCCAGCTCATTCTTCTCTAAACTAATGGGGAGGGATATTTTCGGCTGTGCAAATAGAAGTGGGGGTGGGGAGGGATTCTGGGGAAGGAGCAAAGTGCAGGAGAGAAGAGCCGCAGGAGTACGTGTGTGTGCGAGTGCGAGTGTGAGTGTGAGTCTGTGTGTGTAGGATAGGGCTTCTCACCTGTGTCAAAGGAAATGTTTCTCTTTATTTTGAATCCATTGTGGACTTATACTTCCGTAGAATACGATAAAAGCAATTTACTAAAAAAAGAAATAAAAGAGACATCCAAAATATAAGCCCTATTTTTTATGATTGTATTACTCTGTCAGATTGCTATAAAGGTTTCTAAGTTCTTGCTTTTCACCGTTCCACTTATCCTGCCCTGCACTGGTAAACACCATCCACAGACAGGCTCCAGTGTCACTGGTGTGGGGCAGGGGGCGGGTGGTGTGAATGCTCAGGGAGGAGCTGGTCCATGGGGACGACTGGCAGCGCCAGCTCCTTCCCGCTCCCCATCATCAGTGTCTCCTTCATGAGCTGTCCTGTCTTTGACTTGACTCTTTACAAGGGGCCAGACTGTTCATAGAGGGCGTGGCAAGGCTTGGCTTCTGCAGGTGCTTCCTGATTGACCAGCAAGGACCCTGGGCTTCTAGATGACCTGGCATGTGCTTCCCAGCCTGGCAGATGAAGAAGTGAAGGGGAGGGGCCCTGATGTCTTCTGGACACGGACTGGACCAGTGATGAGAGAGATGGGGAGGAAGCCGAAGAGGCTGGGGAAGAGGAAGGTCAGGTGGGGGATGGCCCCGAGGAGAGAAAGCCCCGGGGAAGCCGGGAAATGCTAGCGAGGGTTGTCTTAGCAGTTCTCTGGGCCCTCTGTCCTATCCAGTGATGTTCCCAAAGGCGAGTGGACGGAGGTACTCCCATGAAGTGTCTTTTGGAGGCCGACCAGGCTTTCTAAACTTTAAGTGCATACCAACAGCTT
This sequence comes from Leptonychotes weddellii, assembly GCF_054177405.1. Lineage (NCBI taxonomy): Eukaryota > Metazoa > Chordata > Mammalia > Carnivora > Phocidae > Leptonychotes > Leptonychotes weddellii. Next base: position 2,958 of record NW_027946187.1, on the reverse strand, counting down.
ATAGATCTTACTTAAATGCAGATCAGGATTCAGCAGGTCTGGGTCTGAGTCTGAGTGAATGCATTTCTATTAAGCTCAAGGATGAATGCTGGCTGTGGGCAGCTCAGGGGCACCTGGGCGGGAGCTCTGGGTGGGCAGAATGTGGGCCTCTTCCCAGGACAGGTGGGTGGGGTTGGTGACGTCCGGCAGCGTGACTGGGACCTCACTCTGTGATTCAGGAGCAGGGGCCTGCAGGGAAGCAGGGCTGGGAGGCAGAGCAGGGAGAACTAATCCTCGTAGTTACTAGGACTAAACCCTCAGCATCAAGGAGTATGGACTCAACAAACCAAACCAAACCAACCTTGAGGCACTATGAGTGATCAGCATTGGTGAATAGTATGAAACAAACTGATACGCTTCTATGAACAAATAGATTCTACAAGCATGTTATCTTGGTAAACACATGATGGGTAACCGAGTCTTCTGATATACTCTACAAATGGGGTTTTTGGGCAAGCCTCAGTTCCAGCAACTTTGGTAACCTGGTCGCCGGAAGGGGTCTGAGCAGAAATGGGTTGCATAGAAGGCCGGGCTCTCAGTGCCTGGGAGGGGGGCTCTGGCTCTGGGGTTGAGAATTCTGTGCTATTATCTGGGCCAGGCCTTTCCTCCCAATTCTTGGTCTGCCCGAGCCACTGAGAGGTCCTTAGCCCTGTGGTCACTCAGCGGCCTCAGGGGCAGCTTGGAAGCTGGAAATGCTCTACCGGAGCTGCCCAGGGGTTAGCTCTCTCCTTCAGGGAGAGGCCAAGCCCATGCACGGGGACTGAGGGCCACCTTAGAAAGTCCTTACAAATGTTGGAGAGAAGGCACTCCAACCCTTCCACTCATGTGCAAGAAAACATCTGTGGCTTCCGTGTCCGGCCCACTGCTTGGAACTCATGTGTGAACGGGGATGCCCCTGCCCACGTGTTCCTGTTCTTCCACTCAGAGGGCAGCCCAGAGATCATTTAGGTGTTCCTCGAGTCTCCTCGGAACCCTGGCCGGGACGCCGGGCTCCCTCACTGCTGGGCTCAGGGATTGGGGACCTGCAGAAGGGACTGGGGTCTCTGCTGGCCTCCTGGGGAGCACTGGAGGCCTCGGGTGGGTGGTGTTGGGGGGATGCCCCAACACCTCCTCGAAGTTACCAAGGGGACTCTGTGGGTCCTGCTTCTTGTATTCGATCCCCTGGCTGGAACCTCACCAAGTTTCGAGTGTTTCACCTCGGTGTAGATGACAGAAGTGTCCTGTGGGAGAGTCAGGTCAGGATGAGGAGGCAGATGCAACACAGAGGGGGAGGGAAGAGCAGGGGTCCAACTCACCCAGGCCCCCGAGGCTGACTCAGCAGGCCCGGCTGTGGGGGAAAGAGAAACACTCGGGTCAGGCTGTCTGGCTCATCCGTGCACCTGCTGCCCCCTCCCCCAGCCCAGGGAGCACTGTTCCCCCCTTCACTTCTCAGGACGCTCACCTGCCATCTGAACACAGGTGGGCCCAGGAACCAGGAGGCCTGGGTCTGCGCAGCTCAACCACAGCCCAGCTGCAGGCCAGCCTTTTAGCCCTGGGACCTCAGCTTCCCCAGCCAGGGAGAAAGGAGGCGGTGGAATGGTGACTGCCTAACAGGGATGACGGTGAGAAGCAAGAGAAACGAACGTGTCCAAGACATCAGACAGCTACCACGCACCGGGCAGTCCTTCAGGTGCGAGGATTGTATTTATTATATTAGTCTCACACCAGTCCTGCCAAGTAGGGACGACTAATTCCTTCTCAAATTGGGATGAGAAAACGGAGGCTCAGAGCGGCTAATACTCCCGAGGGTCATATCCATAAGAAGGGCAACTGTAGGCAAATATCAAATCTTTGCAAACGTGAAGCACTCTCCCAAGGATAACAGATCCAGCATCCCCTTCCTGTGCATCTTGGAACACAATGGCCTCTCCTGCCTTTGGGTTTCAGACCCCCTCGCCCTCCCCTCAGCGAAAGCCTGTGTCTTGCAAGCAGGAGCTGGGAGCAGGCTGCCTCGCCCCGAATCATGCCTTTGCCTTGTTGCCGTGGTAGGATTAAAACAGCCACATTTCCTTATTTTGTCCAGGAAAACCACATATTTAGAGTTGGCTTCTTTTTTTCTTTCTGGTGTTCAAGTTCTCATTGTAACTTTCCTCTGGAAGGAACCGTGCCTGGATGTGTTTTCCTACCTGCCCACCAATGCTTGGGTCCTGGGGAAAGTGGCCCTGAGCTCAGGAGACTCGCTGTTTGTCCACTTCCCGTACTGCCCTTCATGGCAGAAACCCCAGGCTGGTTCAAACCCATCTTACAGACCAGGAATAGAAATCTCAGCAAAACAAAAACAAAAAGCTTCCTGTTTGTGAACACCTATGACACACCAGACAATCTTTAAGGTGTCTAGAACCTATGTTCTATCCCTAGTGACTTATGATAGTCTTGCAAAGTAAGCATTATCTCCACTTTAGAGATTAGGCTCAGAGAGCTTAAATAACTTGCCCAGTCGCTCAGTGGGTATATAGAGTCAGGTTTTCAACTCAGGTCTGACTGACTCAGAAACTCATACTCTTCCCACGTCGCCAGGTTGACCCGTCTCCGTGGGAGAGAGGACTAGCCTTTCCCTGTCCCTGCCATCTGATTCTGGTATCTGTGGTTGGAGCTCATGGTCTTCTTGGCTCCTCTCAGAGCTGGGACTGTCCTGCTGAGACTTATACTGTGGGACAAAGACAAACTGCATCATTCCTTTCTCTCTTTTCTTTGTTCCTCCACAGCGCTCAGAAGAAGGCAAAGAAACTCTCTAGGTGGGGTGGCAGCAGTGGTGGTGTGGTGGAGATGATGTTGAAGACAGTCATTATGGTGGAGATAGTGGTATTGGTGTTGGTGGTATTGGTGGTGGTGGTGGTGTTGGTGTTGGTGTTGGTGGTATTGGTGTTGTTGATGTTGTTG
>NW_027946186.1:0-1178 GCF_054177405.1 Leptonychotes weddellii | reverse complement strand
AGAGAGTGTAGGAAAAGTCTGAGATACTGATGAGCTAGGATTTCCCCTTTTATAGAATACAGCAACTCTCAACCACACAGAGCCTTGGTGTAATGAAGCATAATGCAGGCGGGCGACCAGGCATCAATCTCTGAGGTACCAGGAGAAGCTTATGAAAAAACATTCACAAAGGCAATTGGAGTAGCAGGCAGTGATGCAGAAGTGTCAGTGAGGTCAGCCTTCCAATCCATCTGCTGAATATGAGCATGCTAAAAATGAAATCAGATATTAGTGCCATCTGGGATTTCTCTGCTCCATGCTTCTGGTGACCTCACTTTTTAGGAAAATGTTCTGCTGCATGCTAAAAAGCATGGCCACTTCCATAGCGGTATTTTTGTGTTCCTGATTAAAAATTATAGCTCTTTGTGAATAGAGAAGTAGAGAAAAGGTGAGGATCTAAAAGCAAAACTCTGTTCACGAGAATCTTGAGTCCATAAAGCCATGCATTGGAAAGAGCATCAAACCCCATTTCCTTAGCCAGGAAGGCCTGTTGTTCATTTTTCTCTGAACATCAAGGTGATAGAGTCACACATGGATTGTCAAATAACAGCTTAAGTCCTGGGAACTTGAAGAATTCATCAGCCTGGAGTTGTAGACTAAAAGTAGATCTCCTTCAGAAATGTAAATGGGTCCCAAACAAGTAAGAATTTAATTAATTTTAAAAGCTTGCCTGGGACGGACGTGTAATATCCTTCTCTAAGGGTCAACTTAAGTGATAGACAGACAGATAACCAGTCTTTCGACCATCAGTTACTTTCACCAACCAACTAGGAATAAGCGGACTTTTTAGAAGACAAAAAGCTGAGAGGAGAATCACACTAAGGAGGTTAAAAAAAAAAAAAAAGAAAGAAAAAAAATTCTGAAAATACTGTTAATGGTAGTTGCCATAAGTGAAATGAGACTCAAAATGGTAGAGTAGAATGGTAGGGAAGAAATGTTGCAATTAAAAATATATATATATATAACTGCCTATTATTTTTTAAATTTAAAATTAAACACTAAAGAATAAAAGTTAACTCTATGACCCAGGAACTGCTACTGGGGCACTAGAGAACTCAAAAGTATAGTTGAGGGCAGGAATCTGAAATTAGACCACCTGGGCTTAAATCCGAACTTGGAAGTCACTAACAGTGTGACCC
>NW_027946185.1:0-217 GCF_054177405.1 Leptonychotes weddellii | reverse complement strand
CCTCCTGCTATCTTCTTCTTCTTTTTTTTCTTAACATATATTGCATTATTTGTTTCAGAGGTACAGATCTGAGATTCAACAGTCTTGCACAATTCACAGCGCTTACCAGAGCACATACCCTCCCCAGTGTCTATCACCCAGTCACCCCATCCCTCCCACCCCACCCCCCACTCCAACAACACTCAGTTTGTTTCCTGCGATTAAGAATTCCTCATAT
>NW_027946184.1:0-217 GCF_054177405.1 Leptonychotes weddellii | reverse complement strand
AAATTATACTTTAAATTGTGTGTGATATTCTTTCTGTTAAAAAGAAGTACAACTTTTTAAAATAATGGAATTCATAAGGATAAAGAAGTTCAAATAAGATACTACAAGTTATTATCAATCTGATCCAATCACTTGTTTTTTCATATTCATTCTGTTAGCACACATACTATAATAACTGGAAACCTAGCTATGGGACAGTCATTCAATCACTTATACT
>NW_027946183.1:0-217 GCF_054177405.1 Leptonychotes weddellii | reverse complement strand
AATATTCCCTGATATCCTTTTGACTATTAATAATTAATATAAAGGATACTAGTTGTTTATGGGAGTGAACATAATTCAGCTCTACTGTTTCTCATATAAAAGAGATCCTTCCTCGCTCCTTGTAAATACCGTCTCAATACAAAGGAGACTGATCTGTCCAAATTTTCTCTCTTCTCTTCTCCACATGAAGACCAGAGTGCTGCTTCTAAAGTGTGGT
>NW_027946182.1:0-217 GCF_054177405.1 Leptonychotes weddellii | reverse complement strand
CCACCCGGGTCCCCCTTAGAAGTGGTGGCCTTGGTGTGCTGAGAAGCCGTGGTTGGGTGGGCAGGTGTCACCTCCCAGAAGTCGCTTGGGTAGGAGGGCCCTCTTGGCTCACCTGCCTGGGACGGTGGTAGCCTGCCCTCCTCCCCCTCCCCTGCCTCATCTTGAGCCTGGGGCCTGGCCCAGGTGCCCGAGATGGCACAGATGAGTGGCTAGTGTG
>NW_027946181.1:0-217 GCF_054177405.1 Leptonychotes weddellii | reverse complement strand
ACCCCCAGAGAAAAGCAGTCAATCACTCCCGTCTCCCCAGTCTCCTGTCGCACTCCGTGCTCACCGGGCCTGTGACCTAGCGTTTCTATCTCTGGCACCCGACTTGGTGTGGAGTCTCCAAACCCAGCAGATCCCTCCAGTGCACTCCCGCACCGCTCCTCCTGGGGGTGGAAGGGGAGTCTCCCCGGATCTGCCACTTTTTGGGTCCCTGCTGGAG
>NW_027946180.1:0-217 GCF_054177405.1 Leptonychotes weddellii | reverse complement strand
CTGGTGATGGGTATTAAAGAGGGCACGTTCTGCATGGAGCACTGGGTGTTATGCATAAACAATGAATCATGGAACACTACCTCAAAAACTAATGATGTAATGTATGGTGACTAACATAACAATAAAAAAATTAAAAAAAAAAGATACATTGTTATAGGGCGCAGCCTGGCAGGCAGTGGTGGTTTCACCTCTGGGCATCTCTGAAGAGGTAAGGATA
>NW_027946179.1:0-217 GCF_054177405.1 Leptonychotes weddellii | reverse complement strand
ATTAAAATTAAAAAATAATAAAAATGAATTTAAGAAATAAGAAAATAACTGAAAAAAATAATACTGAAAGACCAAAGAATAAAAGTACAAAGAATGCTACCTACTGTTTGACCCAGGACCTGAAGCTTTGCAGCCCTCTACAATCGGTAAACTTGGTGAGAGCCAGCTGTCCTTGCTGGTCCTCCGGAGGACGACTGTTAGTGGACTTGCCCTAGTG
>NW_027946178.1:0-217 GCF_054177405.1 Leptonychotes weddellii | reverse complement strand
TCACTAAATTCTACACCCGAAACCAATTTTACCATATGTGTTAACTAACTAGAATTTAAAGAAACACTTGAAATCAAAAAAAAAAATGAGGGGGGATGTTACGGACTATAATCTCAACAGGATTCTGGCTCCTAAGATGGAGTTCTAGAGGAACTGGGATTCTCTGTCCTTCATGCTGAAGGAACAAAGTATCTCTTTCCGTTGGAAAGAAGCAGAC
>NW_027946177.1:0-217 GCF_054177405.1 Leptonychotes weddellii | reverse complement strand
GCAATTTTGCCTTTCTAGTGTTCTTCTCCCTAGCTTTCTGACAACCAGGTGCCCTATGGTCATTCTCATCTTAAAAATTTTTTTTTCCCACTTGACTGTGAATTCCTCTGTGTAATCAGTCCCTTTCATTTTCCCATCCTTCTCAGACCCATTTCTTTGCCCTACAAGCTCTCGTCCTTCCCTACTCCTTTCTTTTCCCACCTTTAATTAATTCCTT
>NW_027946176.1:0-217 GCF_054177405.1 Leptonychotes weddellii | reverse complement strand
TGCAAATTCTGTTTCCCTTTCCAAATGGTTCCTGATTCCTGATGGAGGCTTCGTCTTTGTAAAGCCAGCACTCAGGGTTAGGAGGGGTAAGGAGCCCTATTGGATTTGGCCCCTGGCTGACTCTTTGACTTTAGCTCTTTTTCCTCCAATATATTCATTTTATTTTCAGCCATGAAGAACTGTATTTGTAGGTGCCAGAATATTCTGTGCCATTTCT
>NW_027946175.1:0-1250 GCF_054177405.1 Leptonychotes weddellii | reverse complement strand
TGCGGAGAAGTGAATCTGAGGTGATATTCAGGAAGACAGTTGGCGGGGGAGGGGGCCTCCGTTGGCCACTATGGGCAAGTGATAGAGCAGCATAGCACAAAATCGGAACTTTTAGAAGTCTGCTCTGCTGAGGGACGTTGCTCCAGTGGCCAAGCGGGGGTGGAACTCTCACTGGGACACTTTGGTCTCAGGACCCTTGGAGTCAGAGAAAGGCCAGTGGTGCCAGCAGAGCTCCCAGGTATTGGAGCAGGGAAGCCGGCTGCAGAGCCAGAGCCAAGGAGTGGGTTCTCAGCTTGGGGTTGCCATAAACCGTGATCCATGGCACAGTCGGGCAACTACTTTTCCAGCAGGGACCCAACAAGCGGCAGATCCAGGGAGACTCCCCTTCTCCCCCTGGGGAGGAGCAGCGCGGGATTGCACTGCAGGGATCTACTGGGTTTGGAGACTCCACATGGGGTCATGTGCCAGAGATAGAAACACTCAGTCACAGGCTGGGTGAGCATGGAGTGCAGCTGGAGACTGGGGAGACAGGAATGATTGACTGCTTTTCTCTGGGGGCTCACTGAGGAGTGGGGACCCAAGTTCTCGGGTCCAACGGGGTGGAGATTGGGAGACCACCATTTCACTCTCGTCCTCCAAAGCTGTAGGGAAAGCTTGCAGGGAACAAAAGCTCCCGAGGGCAAACCAGAGCAGATTGCTTAGCCTGCCCCCGGCAAGGGCGGGGCAATTCCCCTTTGGCAAAGACATTTGAGAACCACGGCGATAGGCCCGTCCCCCAGAAGATCAACAAGAACAGCCAGCCAAGTCCAAGTTTACCAATCAATGAGAATGGCAGAACTCCAGCACTAGGGGAATACAGCAAATAGAATTCATGGCTTTTGACCCATGATTCTTCAGTCATTCAAAGTTAATTCTTCTAATTTTCTTTTTTTCTTTTTTTTTTTTTTGAATTTTTCTTTTTCCCTTTTTCAACCAACATCTTATCAATCCCTTTTTTTAAAAAATCTTTTTTATTTTTCATTTGTAGAGTCATATTCTATCCCTTCATAGCAGTTAACCTTATTTTTGATATATATATAAGTTGTTCTCTCTTTAAAATTTTGGGATACAGTTTCTTCTAACAGACCAAAATATACCCTAAATCTCTAGAGTATGGCTTTGTTCTAGTCTCCTGCCTGATCATATTCTCTTCTTTTTTTTTTTAAATCCTCTTCTTTCTTTTTTCAACCACATTCTTACCTTACCAATTC
>NW_027946174.1:0-217 GCF_054177405.1 Leptonychotes weddellii | reverse complement strand
TGCGGAATGGTAAAGGGATGTGCAATTAAAGCACAGTTGAACTGTCACATTGAAATTTGTGTAAATATTTATAAGCTATTGGCATTATATGAGAAGGAACACTTGGGTTTTTCATTGTCGTTGTTTTGGGTTTTTTTTGTTGTTGTTGTTCTTTTCCTTTTTTTTTTTTTTCTTTCTTCTTCTTCTTTTTTTTTTTTTTTTAGAAACACAGAGTTTC
>NW_027946173.1:0-217 GCF_054177405.1 Leptonychotes weddellii | reverse complement strand
ACTAGGCCTGTTTAACCATTGGTGAGGGAGTCAATATCATACTGAATGGTCCCTGCTTACTCAAACATATTGACTACGTCAGATCTTTACCCCCATGTTGAGGCTATCTGTGGTGCCTCATCAGTATTTACTTTTGACTTCTTAGGTTATTGATCAGCTAACTCTGGCCATACCATTGAGGCTCCTGAGACAAATCCTTACTATATGTTCAGCTTTT
>NW_027946172.1:0-217 GCF_054177405.1 Leptonychotes weddellii | reverse complement strand
TATTTAGAAGGAATTTACCACTCAATTCATTAATCATTGACCCAATAAATAATTAATCATTGACTGACTCAATATCCCCATCTGTTAAATGATAATATTTTATAACAATATATATTATATAAATATTTAATTATATTATAACTAATTATAAAATACTATAACTATATATTATATATCAAATATTTACATAATATATATTGTTATAAAATAATATATG
>NW_027946171.1:0-217 GCF_054177405.1 Leptonychotes weddellii | reverse complement strand
ATATATATACACATACCATATCTTCTTTATCCACTCATCAATCGATGGACACTTGGGCTGCTTCCATATCTTGGCTATTATAAATAATGCTACAATAAACATAGGGGTGCATGTATCTTTTCAAATTAGTCGTTTCATTTTCTTTGGGTAAAGGCCCAGTAGTGGAATTACTGGGTCATATGATAATTATATTTTTAATGTTTTGAGGAACCTCCAT
>NW_027946170.1:0-217 GCF_054177405.1 Leptonychotes weddellii | reverse complement strand
GAGGAGCCGCAGGGCTACGATCCAAAGTCCAGCCAGATAACAGAAGCCGGGAGGTAACCCGGAATTCTTCATTAACGGTGCAAATGAGCGAGAAGGAAAATAAACAGATACCCGGATGCTTTGTGTGTGCCCCTGACTGCAATAAGCCCTGACTTTTAGACAGTACTTTGTACTTTGTATTTTTACAAAGGACAGTGTCATACATCTGATTCCCATC
>NW_027946169.1:0-217 GCF_054177405.1 Leptonychotes weddellii | reverse complement strand
CAAAAGTTTAGATGGATATATGTACTAGGTATTAATAATTATTAGAGAAAAAACTATGCGTTAATTTGTATTTTAAGAAAAGCCATCTTTTTTTTTATTATTCTTATGTTAATCCCCATACATTACATCATTAGTTCTAGATGAAGTGTTCCATGATTCATTGTTCGTGCACAACACCCAGTGCTCCATGCAGAATGTGGCCTCCTCAATACCCACC
>NW_027946168.1:0-217 GCF_054177405.1 Leptonychotes weddellii | reverse complement strand
GGAGGGGAGTGGGGGGAGTGGGCAAAATAGGTGAAAGGGATTAAGAGGTACAAACTTCCAGTTATAAAATAACTAAGTTGAAAAGTACAGCATAGGGAATATAGTCAATAATGGGATAAAGTTGTATGGTGACAGATAGTAACTATACCTACTGCAGTGAGTGTTAAGTAATGTATAGAATTGTCAAATCACTATGTTGAAAAAAAAAAAAAAATCA
>NW_027946167.1:0-217 GCF_054177405.1 Leptonychotes weddellii | reverse complement strand
CTTTAAAAAAAAAAAAAAAAACAGGCGGCAGGAATGGCCTAGCTGGGACAGAGGTCAGGACGTCCTGACCTTTACAGTGGCAATTCCTGGGGACTCTGCCCATCCCCATACCTCTCCTCTGGATTGCTCACCAGCTCTTGGTTCAGTTATGCTAAGTTCATTTGTGAATCCTCTGGCACCTCACCCCACCACTTGCCCAAAACAGAGCTCCATATCA
>NW_027946166.1:0-217 GCF_054177405.1 Leptonychotes weddellii | reverse complement strand
CCAGACCCCAGGCAATCCAGTGGTGCTGGTAGTGGCCCCGAGTTACAAGGCATCGGGGGCCCCCAGGCGTCAAAACCCTGAGGGCTGAGATTTCCCCTGCAATCAGTAGAGCCATGATCCCAAGAGAGGGGGGCAAACTTCCCCTGCCCTTTCCTCTCTTCATCCCTTCAGTGCTTGGCCCACACGAGAAGCAATGTGCGGGATACAATCCAAAATT
>NW_027946165.1:0-217 GCF_054177405.1 Leptonychotes weddellii | reverse complement strand
ACTTTGCATATTACTAGTAGAATGAATGGATTCTATCCAGGAAAAATGTGTCACATTTTTGTGATCACTAGTTATAACCTTTCAGTGAAGGAGTTATATTAATAAAAATGATATTATTCATAGTAGCAACCCTACCAACATCAACTAATATTTAATGGCTGCTTATAATAGTCAGAATCTTTATTAAATTTTTTATGTAGATGATTTCATGTACTTC
>NW_027946164.1:0-1250 GCF_054177405.1 Leptonychotes weddellii | reverse complement strand
GGGTGAGGAGGAACCGCTGGTCTGAGGATGGAGGAGGCAGGGTGAGGAGGAACCGCTGGTCTGAGGATGGAGGAGGCCGGGTGAGGAGGAACCGCTGGTCTGAGGATGGAGGGGGCCAGGTGAGGAGGAGAGCAGACAGTGTAAGGACCAAAGAGAGGCCGCAGCTGCCAATAGCAAGGAAATGGGGCCCTCAGCCCTACAGAAGCAAGCAATGGAATTTGGCCAAAAACATGAATGTGTTTGCAAGTGGATTCTTGCGCAGGGCCTCCAGATGAGACCCCTGCCTGAGGACAGATGGGTGTGGGCCTGAGAGCTCCTGGGGCAGAGACAGAGTCTGCCCTGTGGACTTCAGACCTACAGAACTGAGCTGGTAAATCTGCATCACTTCAAGCTGCCGCGTGTGTGATGCATAACATGGTACATTGCAGAATTCACATACAAAAATGCACAGAAGAAAGGACCGAAAGAAGAAAACCTCAAATATTAACAGCAGGTGGTCTCAGCAATAGAATGCTCCTTCCGCTGTGTACTTGTACAACAAGAATGGGTTCCCTTTGAATTCAAGAAAAAAGATCTCTTTAAAGAACAAAACAAAATGAAAGCGTAATCACATATTTCCAAAAGAGGAAGATAAAATTATGTGCATGGTGTTCATTCCAAAAAGATAGATTTAAGAGGAGAAACTTTCCTTCTCTAATTTAGTAATTATACCCAGGAGATTCTAATACAAAACGTCATTGTAATTTAGAAAAAGTGATGCCCTTTATATGTGAAGGCATATCGTGTGTAATCTTTTTCATCGTCCCAAACAGGGGCATGGAGATTATTTGGGCAAACATAATGAAAAATTTTTTACCTGTTGACAAAATGATCTGATCAACAGTTTAGTGCAAAAAACATTATTTTCAAACATGACATGGGCCTATACTCTGGATTACCCACCTAAAGTCCCCTGTTCCTGTAATTGCACTGGGGCTCACGGGGGAGACCCTTAAAGAGCTGCCCCTCAGGACGCCTGGGTGGCTCAGTGGGTTAAGCATCTGCCTTCAGCTCAAGTCGTGATCCCAGGGTCCTGGGATCGAGTCCCATGTCAGGCTCCTTGCTCAGTGGGGAGTCTGCTTCTCCCTCTGCCCTTCCCCCTGCTTGGGCTCTCTCGCTCTCTCAAATAAATAAAATATATTTTTTAAAGATTTTATTTATTTATTTATTTGCCAGAGAGAGAGCACGCAGAAGCAGGGGGAACAGTAGGC
>NW_027946163.1:0-217 GCF_054177405.1 Leptonychotes weddellii | reverse complement strand
AGGCTGCCAGTGCTCCAGGATCCTCTGCCACTTCCCACTGTGGTCAAGCAGTGTGTAGCAGTTTCCTTATCTGCAAACTGGGGAGATAATAATTTTGACCCCATGAGGTAGTGGTTAGATTTAATGAACTAATATTTGTAGGACTCTTGGAGCATGGACTGGCTCAGGATTAGCATGTGGTGGATGTTAGCTACCATCACCATCATCCCCATCACCA
>NW_027946162.1:0-217 GCF_054177405.1 Leptonychotes weddellii | reverse complement strand
GCTTCTGTGGAACATTCTAGACTAGGCCTCCTGGGTATTTCAAGAACCTTCTTACCTGGAAGAATTGGGAGAGGGGTGTCATTCACTGACATGGCACAGGATCTCTCTGGGCCTGAGGGAGCAGGTGGTGTTCAGGCTTTACCCCCAACTCCAGATTAGGCCCCAAGACGTTAGGAGAGTTGAGGTCTTGCCTGGCCTGACTCTGCAGGACACCACT
>NW_027946161.1:0-217 GCF_054177405.1 Leptonychotes weddellii | reverse complement strand
TTGTTTCTCAGAGTCCATAGTCTCTCGTGGTTCATCTCCCGCTCCAATCCCCCCCCCTTCATTTTTCCCTTCCTGCCATCATTCATCATCATTATTTTCTTCTTCTTTTTCTTTTTAACATATATTATTTGTTTCAGAGGTACAGGTCTGTGATTCAACAGTCTTACACAATTCACAGCGCTCACCATAGCACATACCCACCCCAATGTCTATCACC
>NW_027946160.1:0-217 GCF_054177405.1 Leptonychotes weddellii | reverse complement strand
CCATCCCTCCCACCCCACAAAAAAAATTTTTTTTTTAGTTTTTTTAGTTTGCCATAAAGCTCTTCAATAATGCTTCTTGTTTTAACCAAATTTACTATTGCTAATGGCTTAAGAGAAGGCCCTAGCCAATGAGACTGTCACTAAAAATCATAGATGATAAAGGAGACATCTCTAATATAAAGACAAATCTTAACACACACACACACAGTTCTTGTCA
>NW_027946159.1:0-217 GCF_054177405.1 Leptonychotes weddellii | reverse complement strand
GGGGTGCTGCTGGCCACGCCGCCCTGCAGCAGCCTGGTCCCCGAGAAGCTGTGTGCGGGGCGGAGCCTGGTGCGGGAGAAGCCTCATGCCCCCCAGGAGCCTGCTGGGTCAGCTGCCCAGAACCAGGAAGCGAGTCTTCTCCTGCCACGGCTCAGGCGCCCCCTACAGGCAGAACTCGGTCACACAAGCCGCAGGAAAATACATTTAAAGGAACCAG
>NW_027946158.1:0-217 GCF_054177405.1 Leptonychotes weddellii | reverse complement strand
CCTGGAGCAGGCTGACAAGCGGGCACAAACTCCCTGGCAGAGGGCAAGGGCCAAGGCGCTCGGGGGCGGCGGCGGGGGGGGCATGAAGAGGGATACAAAGTAGTCAGGGGAGAGGGGAAGGGGGCTGACGAGATTTAGTAAGTGGCCTCCTGAGGGCCAGCATCTCTGAGTCACCAACCCAGTGCTCTCCCAGGTGACACTTCACATAGTCATTGTG
>NW_027946157.1:0-217 GCF_054177405.1 Leptonychotes weddellii | reverse complement strand
CTTAAATCCATGCCATATGTTTATCTGTGACACAAAGAGAAATGGGAAAAAATAAGGCCAAAAGTCATTACACTTTTTTTAACTGTATTCACAGAAAATGTTATGGTATTTCAAAGAATAGACACAGCACTGATGTCCAAGTCCTTTTCTTTTGAGATTCATTTTAATTTATCTATCATGGGTATAATTTTTTAAAAAGCATGCTATACTTCTTTCC
>NW_027946156.1:0-217 GCF_054177405.1 Leptonychotes weddellii | reverse complement strand
AGACCCTGAGATCATGACCTGAGCCAAAATCAAGCCAACTGAGCCACCCAGAAGCTCCTGTATTAGTTACTTTTTAAAACATGGCAAAGCTTTAAGGTTATAAGAATATTAGAACTGAAGAGAATGATTTAGAGATATTTTACTCTGAATATACCCAGAATGAAATAGCAAATCCTGTCCACAAGCTGTAGCAAAGGAAGCCACTGCCTGTGCTGCT
>NW_027946155.1:0-217 GCF_054177405.1 Leptonychotes weddellii | reverse complement strand
CAACACCGTCTCTGGGTCAGATAGCCTGCCCTCTGGTCGCCGTCTCCCACTTCTCAGCTAGCTCTAGGACCTTGAACAAGCTTTCTTTTCTTTTTCTGATTTTTTTTTTTTTTTAAAGATTTTATTTATTTATTCATGAGAGACAGAGAGAGAGAGAGAGACAGAGGCAGAGGGAGAAGCAGGCTCCCCGCAGAGCAGGAAGCCTGATGCGGGACTC
>NW_027946154.1:0-1251 GCF_054177405.1 Leptonychotes weddellii | reverse complement strand
ACGATGGGAGTAAATGAGTATCTGGAGGGGGCGGGCCTGGACTGATTTCTTCTGCCTCCCAGGAATATTTTCTGCTCACTGCTGTTCAGGTGGAACCACCATTTCTCTGAGAGTTGGCTTTTTGGGTTACTCTAGAAGACATGGTAAGGATCGGGAGAAGCTGAAAGATCAAGCAACCCACCTCCTAAATGGAGTGGGGGTGACAAGAAAAGTTTCTGAAATCCCCCAGAACTCCCTGGGTCTCTCCTCCCATCTTCCCTTCCACTGGCTCTCTTCCTCACCCCTCATTCTCTTTTGCTTTTTCCTCAGCGTCCATCTCTCCCATCTCTCTCCCCTCACCAGTTCTGTGAATTTTTTACCCTTTCCGTTTTCTTGTCAGTCTCTCTGAGGCACAGGGAGAGGGTATATCCTTGGCTCCAGGTGGAACAAAGGATCCTGGGCTTTGTTTAACGAACAATTAAGAAGCCAAGAGCTTAGTGGCCACAATGTCATGTCGTGCTTGTCCGTGTCAAGTGATCACAAACAGTAGTACCTCTCTCCTTTCCCAACGGCTTGTTTCGCTAGCGAGGGCATGCAGTCAGGGTTCTCCCCCTATCTCCATCCGCATGTCCACTTGCACCTGCATCTCCTTCATCTTCCTTTTTAGTTCTCCATCTTCACCTACGTATCTTTGTATCCCTATCTCTCTCTCTCTCTCTCCTTCTCTGGCTCATTTGTTTGCTTTTGCTCTCCTTCCTCCAAAATGGGAAAAAGAAAACTATGAGTTTTCTTTTGCTTTTACATATCTAAGTAACAATTTTTTTCTTATTTTTCCCAAGGACCTGCAAAACCAGAGTGACGTAATGACACTTACAAATAATAGGTCGACATAAAAAATTTAATATTTAATAAGAAAATTAGAAAACACAGCATTTGGGCTGGGGATGCTGAAAGATGTTTGACTCCCATTAGACAAAATTCATTTGAGGAGATCCTTAATTATAAAAGTCTGGATATCTGGTAGTCACTAAACTTGGAACTTTGCCCCATTTTAATAAATTTTATGTCAAAATTTATGGAAAATGTCCACAATACACAGTGATATTTGTGGTTAAAAATCAGTATGGAGGTTCCTCAAAAAGTTGAAAATAGAGCTACCTTACAACCCAGCAATTGCACTACTGGGTATTTACCCCAAAGATACAAATGTAGTGGTCCGAAGGGGTACGTGCACCCTGATGTTTATAGCAGCAATGTCCACAATAGCCAAAC
>NW_027946153.1:0-217 GCF_054177405.1 Leptonychotes weddellii | reverse complement strand
CTGGGATGGAGCCTGAGTCAGACTCCCTGCTAAGCGTCTGCTTCTCCCTTCCCCCCACTCCCCCACCACCTTGTGATTTCTCCCCTCCTCTCTCTCAAATAAATAAAATCTTATTTTAAAAAAAAGATAGCCTAGACTAATCTAGCCATTATATTGTTTTTCAAAGTTAGCGTACTAAGATACTTCTATTTTTCCTAGACGTATTTATAGTTGTTTT
>NW_027946152.1:0-217 GCF_054177405.1 Leptonychotes weddellii | reverse complement strand
AATGTGGAATGGGGCGCGTGGGTGGCTCATTTGGTTAAGTGTTGGACTCTTGGTTTTGCTCAGGTTGTGATCTCAGGATGATGGGATCCAGCCCCCAGTCAGGCTCCATGCTCAGCTCAGAGTCTGTTTTCCCTCTCTCTTCCCCTCCGCTTCTCCCCCCAACACCCTCACATGCACTCTCTCTCTCAAATAGATAGATGATAGATAGATAGATAGA
>NW_027946151.1:0-217 GCF_054177405.1 Leptonychotes weddellii | reverse complement strand
CAAAAGAGGAGAAATGCAGAATCAGGACAGGCGCCCTGGGGAAGGTGGTTCTTGATATGGGTTTGGTCGGAGAGTTGATGCCTCGCTGGCTGCTAGAGGCCATACAGCTGGAGTTACCTTCTTCCAAAGGGGTGTGGCGGTTGGTTTCAAGATCACTGCCACCCTCGTTGGTGACCATGACACCCTGAGCCTCCCATATTTTTCTTACTGACCCCAG
>NW_027946150.1:0-217 GCF_054177405.1 Leptonychotes weddellii | reverse complement strand
ATATTTTTTTACCTTACAGGTCATATTGTCTCTTACATATACCACTCAACTCTACTATTGTAGCTTGAAAGCAGCCATAGACAGTTCATAAGTGAATAGGTTTGGCTGTGTTCCAGTAAAAGTTTACAAAAACAAACAACAGGTTAGATTTGGACTGCAGGCCAGAGTTTATTTTACCTTTCCAGCTTCATATTCCACAATCTACAAATTGTAGCCA
>NW_027946149.1:0-217 GCF_054177405.1 Leptonychotes weddellii | reverse complement strand
AAATCTGTCTGTACTTGGCTCCCTGTTGTCGTAATGTTAGGGACTTTCAAGGGTAAATTTTTACCGCATCCCAGAGGATTTAGCTACCTATGAGAAAGTAATGTTGATTTTTAAATCCCGTTTTTAGACGAATGTGTATGCCATTCTCAGGAGATTGCTAGAGGCTGTAAATGGGTTGAAAGACTTGTTTCTAGGGAAACGAAAGCTCTGAGGACGG
>NW_027946148.1:0-217 GCF_054177405.1 Leptonychotes weddellii | reverse complement strand
CAGTTGCACCAATTTACACTCCCACAAAGGAGCACAAGGACTCCTTTTTCTCCACCTCCCTGTCAGCCTTTGTTAGCTCTTGTTTTTTTGTTATAGACATCCTCACGGGTATGAGGTACTATCTTATACTTTTGATTTGCATTTCCCTGATGATTAGTGATGTTGAGAACCTTGTCATGTATTTTTTGGTCATTTGTGTAGTTGTCTGTTTGTTCGT
>NW_027946147.1:0-217 GCF_054177405.1 Leptonychotes weddellii | reverse complement strand
TCAGTTGATTAAGTGTCTGCCTTCAACTCAGGTCATGATCCCAGGGTTCCTGTGATTGAGCCGGAGTCAGGCTCCTTGCTCAGCGGGGAGCCTGCTTCTCCCTCTGCCTGCCGCTCCCCCCTGCTTGTGTTCTCTCTCTCTCTCTGTCTTGCTCTCTCTCTCTGACAAATAAAATCTTTAAAAATAATTAATTAATTAATTAATTAAAAAATCTTTG
>NW_027946146.1:0-217 GCF_054177405.1 Leptonychotes weddellii | reverse complement strand
CATGTGGGAGCACAGAACTGAGAACATTCTGTCTTGACAGGTTGAAGGAAAATTGTCCATAGAAGAAGAAAAAAATTGGAACATTTGCATAAAGAGGGGAGAGGAATAGTGAGGATATTTTAGGTAAGAGAATATAGGTAAGACAGGGCACCACTGGTTAAATTAGGCTCCTGTAGGTGATCAAAGGGACCTTATCAGAACTCTGTTAAGGGGTGCT
>NW_027946145.1:0-217 GCF_054177405.1 Leptonychotes weddellii | reverse complement strand
GTAGGTTGAGCTCATCATATTTCTCCTCCTCTACCACCCACCAGGCCTGCTCTAAGTCTTACTAGTCTTACTCAAAGGCTGCTAGATCAGTACATCTCAAACTTTAGTGAACACGTATGTCCTCTGGGGATCTGAATCTGATTCAGTAGGTCTGGGTGGAGTCTGGGATTCCAAATGTCTAATAAGTTTTTTTTTTTTTAAAGATTTTATTTATTTA
>NW_027946144.1:0-217 GCF_054177405.1 Leptonychotes weddellii | reverse complement strand
CATTTATGGAAATGTCTTTGAGTTTAGAAACTTAACTCTTGAATACGATGTTGCTTCATCAATTAAGGCATGGTATTTATTTATTTATTTATTGTTTTTTTTTATTCCTATGTTAATCCCCATACATTACATCATTAGTTTTAGATGAAATGTTCCATGATTCATTGTTTGTGCATAACACCCAGTGCTCCATGCAGAACGTGCCCTCCTCAACCCA
>NW_027946143.1:0-1251 GCF_054177405.1 Leptonychotes weddellii | reverse complement strand
TGAGCACCAATGAAACACTCCCAGCAAATACTTAGAAGTAAAGGAGGAGTGGGAATCTTTGGAAGGTACTGGAATCTGGCACTAGCGGAGGGGAGTAAAGCATGATTTCGCGTTTTAAAGACCATTGGTGTCCAATCTGGCTGGCACTGGCCAGTCCGTGCCCTGGAAGGCAAATCGGCTTTTCTTTTCCAACAGCACCACCAGGTGGTCAACAGAAGGAACAACTCCCTGCTGTCTAAATCCCTTTTTCACCCTTTATGGAGATTATGCTCACATAAATTTTTCCTCTTAGATTTTCTTTAATGCCTGTAAAAATACTCCTTTTCTTCCTCTGTGTATTCTCCCTTTAGAACACCATTTTCTGCAAGAACTCCTTCTCACCATCCTCTCCTGTGCTTCTTTTCTCTTAGTGTGTGTCTCACTCCAGCAGTGTTCCGGAAGATACAGAGTCCAGGGCAAAGTGACCACCTGAGCTTGGAAATATGGCATCTATTAAATTGTGAGTGAGAGTCTTTGAGTGAATCAACTATTTGACAGTAAATTTATACCTTTGAACACTGCATGAAAACTTTTAGAAGACTTTTGAAGTACTAAAGCCCTATTGAAAATAGTCTGGGAACATACATGCATATGTGTCGCTGCATCAGCTCAACACCTTCAAGGCTGCAATATCTTTTAAAAGTTTTCAGGCGCGCCTGGGCGGCTCCGCCTGTTAAGCGGCTGCCTTCAGCTCAGCTCATGATCTCAGGGTCCTGGGATCAGGCTCCCCGCTCAGTAGGGAGTCTGCTTATCCCTCTCCCTCTGC
This sequence comes from Leptonychotes weddellii, assembly GCF_054177405.1. Lineage (NCBI taxonomy): Eukaryota > Metazoa > Chordata > Mammalia > Carnivora > Phocidae > Leptonychotes > Leptonychotes weddellii. Next base: position 446 of record NW_027946143.1, on the reverse strand, counting down.
CCCTTCCCCAGCTCATGCTCTCTTGTGCACGGGCTCTCTCTCAAATAACTAAGTAAAATCTTTAAAAAAACCTTTAAGAAACAATGCACACTGTATAGAGTACCAAAGCTGACATATAATTTTACACCCAGTTTTCTACAGAAGCACAAAACTAATCCAGAAAATCAGAGATTATATTGTGAATCTCTATGCTATTTTATTTATTTTTCTTATTGAGATATAACTGATATAACATTGTATAAATTTTAGGTGCACAATGTGTTGATTTGATACACTTATACATTGCAATACAATTCCCGCCTTAGGTTTGCTAACACCTCTCTCACATTACATAATTATCATTTCTTTTTCTGTGGTGAGAACGTTTCAAGTCTAATCTCTCAGCCCCTTTGAGATGTAGAGAGCAGGTGTGAGCAGCATTGTTGACTCTCATCACTAGACTGTGT
>NW_027946142.1:0-217 GCF_054177405.1 Leptonychotes weddellii | reverse complement strand
AACTGGTCCTCTAATTTCATTTTCTTTTCTGTTTTCCTGTGTTGTTTTGTTTGCAGTAGTTTGGGGAGGATATCTTTAACTTCCAGCTTTCCGTTTGTTTTCATTTCTGTTATATTTTTAATTTCTAAGACCTCATTTTTTTCTCCAAATGTTTACTTTTATAGCATGTTTCTTTTCAACTTTACTTCTTTCCTTCTTTCTTTCTCTCTCTCTCTTT
>NW_027946141.1:0-217 GCF_054177405.1 Leptonychotes weddellii | reverse complement strand
TGGATTTTTTTTCCCCCATTCCTCAATTGCTCTGTTTCTCTTGGGTGTCTGTAGTCATTATTCTGAATGCTTGCCCTGTCTCTGGTGGGTAAGCCACTTGCCGTGGTTTTACTGTGGTTGATTTTGGGTTTGGTACTGAGTGCTGTTTGGTGTAGTATTCGAAGTGGCAGCAGTCCTTTGAGTGGTTGAAGGTACAACCGTATCTACTCCTGAGGTC
>NW_027946140.1:0-217 GCF_054177405.1 Leptonychotes weddellii | reverse complement strand
TTCCCAGAATCCATAATTGCATGAGCTAATTCCTTATAATTAATCTCCTTACATATATTATTGTACTTTGAATATGTATTTTATATATATATATATATAAGACTTTCATTTTCCTGGTTATATAAGGCACATAAGATACAGTGACTAGGGCTCAAAGAGCAAACAAGAGGCTATTTGCAAATGGAGATGGATACAAGAAGTCTTGAATTTGTTGAAC
>NW_027946139.1:0-217 GCF_054177405.1 Leptonychotes weddellii | reverse complement strand
GCCTGGGTGGCTCAGTCGTTAAGCGTCTGCCTTCGGCTCAGGTCATGATCCCAGGGTCCTGGGATCGAGCCCCGCGTCGGGCTCCCTGCTCCGCGGGAAGCCTGCTTCTCCCTCTCCCACTCCCCCTGCTTGTGTTCCTGCTCTCGCTATCTCTCTCTCTGTCAAATAAATAAATAAAATCTTTAAAAAAAAAAAAAAAGAAGGAGACTGAAGTTCC
>NW_027946138.1:0-217 GCF_054177405.1 Leptonychotes weddellii | reverse complement strand
TGGTCTTGCGAAATCACCGAACCTGAATCTGATCAAGCCCTGCTATCTAGACACGGATTTACAGGAACGAGAGGGATTAAAGAAACCGTTAATTCCACCAACAGCAGGGGTTCTCAACAGCAGTTCTACTGACAACGGGGGGCCAGATAATTCCTCTAGAAGGCTTACAACATCTATCAAAACATGTAACATGTGCACCAGGTTTGGATCCTGATTC
>NW_027946137.1:0-217 GCF_054177405.1 Leptonychotes weddellii | reverse complement strand
GAGTGCTCCTTAAATTGGTCATCAGCTTGTTTAAATTTTCCTGGGACACAAATCAGAACAAGCGCATTTACCTCAGCAAATGCCATTTCACGGGGCAGAAAAACAACCGAACGTAGAAACTGCCAAAACACAAACCCTGAACACCGCTGACACGGTCTGGAAAGAGGAGCCTTTCTTCTTCCCACCTTTCTTGCTTCCCTTGGAGTCACCTGGAGAC
>NW_027946136.1:0-217 GCF_054177405.1 Leptonychotes weddellii | reverse complement strand
CCTGCTTCTCTCTCTGCCCAGAGAGCCCCAGCTGCTGCTGAGAACTAGGAGCTCCCAGTCTTGGGGCAGACAGGATAGGATTAGATGCCCTCAAGTCTTTGGGGTCAGGGCAGGATCAGAGGGAAAGCAGAAGCTGAGCAGCGCAGAGTGGGAGTCCAGGGTTCTGCCCTGAAATCAAAGCAGCTGGAAGGCTTCCAAGTAGTAGTAGTAATAGTTT
>NW_027946135.1:0-217 GCF_054177405.1 Leptonychotes weddellii | reverse complement strand
AGGGCACTGGGGGCGCTCGGGTGGTCGTAGGCTCCCTGGAGGTGAACCAGGCAGGTGATGGGAGGAAGGGGAAGAGATGGGTACTGGCCCTTGAAGGAGCATCCTCTGGGTGGTCTCCCAGGGCATACCCTAAAGAGCAGGAGTGGTGCTCCCTAGGCACTGTGCAGGGCACCGTACATGTGGCTTCTCATTTAATCCACCTGTCACCCCAGGGGGT
>NW_027946134.1:0-217 GCF_054177405.1 Leptonychotes weddellii | reverse complement strand
AGCACTTTTTCATGTGTCTGTTGGCCATTTGGATGTCTTCTTTGGAAAAATGTCTGTTCATGTCTTCTGCCCATTTCTTGATTGGATTCGTTGTTCTTTGGGTGTTGAGTTTGATGAGTTCTTTCATAGCAGTTTTATTCATAATAGCCAGAACTGGAAACAACCAAAACGCCTATCAACAGGTGAATGGATAAAGCAGTTGTGATGTGGGCGCCTG
>NW_027946133.1:0-217 GCF_054177405.1 Leptonychotes weddellii | reverse complement strand
GGGCAGCTAAGACACCCGTTTCCCTGCGCGTCTCCCTGGCGAACCCGCAAGAGGACGTTCCTTAGACACAAACAGGCAGGCTGGCCCTTCCCCGCACACGGCCCGGGGGCCTTCTCCTGGGGACAGTGTCCCTGCCCAGGGGAAGCGAGGCCCATTACACCGGACGCTCGTTAAGTAGGGTGTGGGGCTGTGTCGCCTCCGGCTGGCGCCTCAGGAG
>NW_027946132.1:0-1251 GCF_054177405.1 Leptonychotes weddellii | reverse complement strand
GACGCGGCACACACCCCCATGCTCCGAGCTCTGTGTGGTTGTTAGACCAGCTGAGCGCTCCCCCGAAGGGGCCCTGGGGGCAAGGAAGGTGGGATCCCCCTTGGGCCCTCCCAGATTCTCTGCAAGGAGACCACAAAGCCTCACAGTGGTCACAAGGGGGCTAGGGGGACCCGAGGAACAGGGAAGGGCCAAGTGCCAGACATTGCGGGGACCCGCATCCGGGCTAAGGATGGGGTCCCCTCAGGGCGTGTGGGGTGGCGGGGTGGGGAGAGAGGGCTGGGTAGCTTGCTCGGCAGACACAGGCTCCCGGGCTAATGCCTCTTAGGTCTCTCAGATGGCCTGCCCGCCCACGTGGCACCTCTCCCCGCCCAGGTGCCTGCTGGCCGGGTGTGGGGCAGCCTGGCGCTGGACCCTCCGGGTGGAGCGCCCCCCCCGAGCAGCTCAGAGCACCCACATGTGCTGCTTTACTCCCCCTCAGGCTTGTTCCTGCTCAGGGCCCCCCAGGCCTATGGTCAGCCTTGCCCCACGTCGGAGGGTGTCTCAGTGAGAACCAGGGAAGCCGGGAGTGGGTCGGTGAGGCTGAGTGGGGAGAGCTGGGCCCGGGGCTGGGGCTTGGGACAGGCCAGGTCACCTCTGAGCCCGGGTCAGCAGACACTGGCTCACGGACTCCACGGGGAAGATTTTAGGGCTTGTGGTCGTGGTCACGTGGTCTGTGTCTCTGCCACTCTGCTCTGTCTGCAGAATAAAGGCCACGGGACCACCGACCGTGGCCATCGAGCACAGAGCAGCGGGGCACGGCCACAGGCCCCGTGTGCCGACTCCTGACCTGAAACCCCCAGAAACACCCTCAGCGCCCACGGTGGGGCGCGAACAAACGGACAGAGGCGGCGTGACCAGCGGTCGGGGAAAGGCAAGCGGTGGGGGCCCACGTGTGCCGAGCGTGGAAGCAAATGTCTTTATTGAGAAAATGCGTGGCTGCCAAGGTCCGGGGTCCCTGCTCTCACCCTCGCAGATGGGAGACAGGGCGTTAGTGCGGGTGAGAGGCACAAAGCAGAGAGGGTCCCAGAGGGAAAGGGGGAGGGCCCCAAGCTCTTGCTCCCTCCCCTGGGAGCGACCAGACCAGCCCTCGCCACGGCCACTGTGTGCGTGGACCGCCCTGTGCTAGACGGGCCGCACCTTCGTCTCTGACACCTTGTAGCTGTGGTTGTAGCCTTTCCCCGACTTCCAGTTGATGCCGTGTGCAAAGGTCTC
>NW_027946131.1:0-217 GCF_054177405.1 Leptonychotes weddellii | reverse complement strand
AGAAGGGCTTTAGAACACGGGATTGGGGTGGGAAATAGCCCTAGCAGCGCCAAAAATGTGAGCAGTGATAGCAGTTCCAGGCCCCACACCATGTTGCCTCATACCACCTCCAGTGAAGTTGCTACCTCTGATGCTTCTCCCCTGTGTTTCCCCCTTGTGTCCCCCTACCACCACCACACACACACACACACACACACACTTCTCACCTGCCCAGGAA
>NW_027946130.1:0-217 GCF_054177405.1 Leptonychotes weddellii | reverse complement strand
GCTGGCAGTTAGCAAAGCTTCTTTAGTGCAACAGAACAGAAGGTCCAGGAATAGTGCAGCTGAGCAAAAATTGGGTGAATGAAATACAGAATATTTCAGATCGTGGGGGGTAGGGTAAGGAATAATTTCGCAAATGGAAAAAAAAGTAAAATTAGATGCCCACAACATACCAAAATAAACTTCAAATATTTTAAACATATGTGTTTAAAAATAAAAA
>NW_027946129.1:0-217 GCF_054177405.1 Leptonychotes weddellii | reverse complement strand
GCCAGTTTTCCCTAATACCGACATTTAGGTAACCACGGTGCATTTGTGGAGACTGAGAAACAGCAGTGCTATGTTCCTATTGTCTACACCGCAGACGTGAGATTTCACTCGGTTTCCCAACATCCCTGTCCAGGTCCCACACCGCATGGAGTGTCACAGCTCCTTTGTTCCCTCTAGGATGGGCTGGTGTCTCAGACCCTCTTACATTTTCATGACC
>NW_027946128.1:0-217 GCF_054177405.1 Leptonychotes weddellii | reverse complement strand
TCGCAAAGCCTCCTCAGAGTCTGAGCTGCCTGCCTCCCTCTTAAAGGACGCTAGTGATTACAGTGGATTCACCTGTTTAATCCAGAACTCTCCACCGCGTGAGTCTCAGATTAATCACACCTGCAAATCCTCTGGGCCCACATAAGAGCACATTCGCAGCTTCTGGGATTAGGACGCGGGCATCTTGGGCATCTTGGGCATCTTGGGCGGAGGGCAT
>NW_027946127.1:0-217 GCF_054177405.1 Leptonychotes weddellii | reverse complement strand
GTCTTTTGGCCTTACTGGTGTCCATTACATTGTATTCTAGAATGGATTTACCTGTGGGGAGCCACCACTCCTCCAGCTTTAATCTATAGAGCTCTGGGGAGACCAGTCGCTGTCCTCAGCACTAAGGCTGGGCGTGTGATCCAGGCTCGAGCTAGCAAACTGTTCCTTGTCCTGGCCACGGAGATTCATTCAGGGATGGGTGTGTGACTCAAACCAG
>NW_027946126.1:0-217 GCF_054177405.1 Leptonychotes weddellii | reverse complement strand
ATCTGAAGTATTCCTTTTTGACATAGAAAATAAAAATAACATGTAGATATTTAAATTACTATCAGTACCAAATCTAATTAATTGACATAGTAATTATGATTGTTGCCTTTGTCTACGGGTTTGAATTTGTTAGGCTTGCATTCAAACCTCCAGGGTTCTTGGCCTTACGGTGGACCACTAGGTAGCCAAATGTACTTCTATGAGGATCTTTGTGGTC
>NW_027946125.1:0-217 GCF_054177405.1 Leptonychotes weddellii | reverse complement strand
CACTTAGCATAATACCTTGTAGTTCCATCCATGTCATTGCAAATTTAACCAGAGCGTTTCTTAGTGGAGCCAAGACTGGGTGCACAACTGAGGGATGTAGCTGGAGATTTAAAGAACCCTTGAAATGCCTAACAAGGTTGATATTTGGGGCTGGAGAGAACTAGAACTGAGAAGACGGTAAGTATTGTCTCCCCCCCCCATACATTTTCCCTTTCTC
>NW_027946124.1:0-217 GCF_054177405.1 Leptonychotes weddellii | reverse complement strand
AAAAAAGTTATTGGGTTATGGTCTGTTAAATTTTTAAATTTTGCAATAAAAAAGTAATGAGATACTTTGAAAACTAAGTGAAAAGCGTTTCCAATTTTGTGGGTTTTTTTCCTCCCCATCTTCTAGCTGCAACCAGTTCTTTCTCTTCTCCAAATGTGTCGTCCATACAGTCCTTGCCGCCACACGCGTACTCCACCCCTCAGCCGTCCCTCCCTCC
>NW_027946123.1:0-217 GCF_054177405.1 Leptonychotes weddellii | reverse complement strand
CAGGCTTCCCAAACACTTCGGCATGCTCCCTCCAGTCTCCCACTCTTCAAAGACCAATAGGGCTGGCTGACTTTTTTTACTCATTTTGAAGTTGAGGGGGAAAAAAAAGCCATAAAATGGGATTTTCAAGGGTCAAAATAGGCAGCAAAAAGGCAAGATACCATCTTCATGACAGAGGAATGCCAAATGAGCATAGTGTTTGTTATGATTTTTTTCT
>NW_027946122.1:0-217 GCF_054177405.1 Leptonychotes weddellii | reverse complement strand
TGGAGCACTGGGTGTTGTGCACGAACAATGAATCATGGAACACTTCATCTAGAACTAATGATGTAATGTATGGGGATTAACATAAGAATAAAAAAAAAAAAAAAGAATTTAATTGCTGTAAACCTGGGAGGAAAAGAGATTTCTCGTATAATTTTCAGGATTTCGTGCATTCGGCATTCCTTGGCTCCAAATTGGCTTTCATGAACGAGGATTTGAA
>NW_027946121.1:0-1251 GCF_054177405.1 Leptonychotes weddellii | reverse complement strand
ACACAGTCTAGTGATGAGAGTCAACAATGCTGCTCACACCTGCTCTCTACATCTCAAAGGGGCTGAGAGATTAGACTTGAAACGTTCTCACCACAGAAAAAGAAATGATAATTATGTAATGTGAGAGAGGTGTTAGCAAACCTAAGGCAGGAATTGTATTGCAATGTATAAGTGTATCAAATCAACACATTGTGCACCTAAAATTTATACAATGTTATATCAGTTATATCTCAATAAGAAAAATAAATAAAATAGCATAGAGATTCACAATATAATCTCTGATTTTCTGGATTAGTTTTGTGCTTCTGTAGAAAACTGGGTGTAAAATTATATGTCAGCTTTGGTACTCTATACAGTGTGCATTGTTTCTTAAAGGTTTTTTTAAAGATTTTACTTAGTTATTTGAGAGAGAGCCCGTGCACAAGAGAGCATGAGCTGGGGAAGGGGCAGAGGGAGAGGGATAAGCAGACTCCCTACTGAGCGGGGAGCCTGATCCCAGGACCCTGAGATCATGAGCTGAGCTGAAGGCAGCCGCTTAACAGGCGGAGCCGCCCAGGCGCGCCCGAAAACTTTTAAAAGATATTGCAGCCTTGAAGGTGTTGAGCTGATGCAGCGACACATATGCATGTATGTTCCCAGACTATTTTCAATAGGGCTTTAGTACTTCAAAAGTCTTCTAAAAGTTTTCATGCAGTGTTCAAAGGTATAAATTTACTGTCAAATAGTTGATTCACTCAAAGACTCTCACTCACAATTTAATAGATGCCATATTTCCAAGCTCAGGTGGTCACTTTGCCCTGGACTCTGTATCTTCCAGAACACTGCTGGAGTGAGACACACACTAAGAGAAAAGAAGCACAGGAGAGGATGGTGAGAAGGAGTTCTTGCAGAAAATGGTGTTCTAAAGGGAGAATACACAGAGGAAGAAAAGGAGTATTTTTACAGGCATTAAAGAAAATCTAAGAGGAAAAATTTATGTGAGCATAATCTCCATAAAGGGTGAAAAAGGGATTTAGACAGCAGGGAGTTGTTCCTTCTGTTGACCACCTGGTGGTGCTGTTGGAAAAGAAAAGCCGATTTGCCTTCCAGGGCACGGACTGGCCAGTGCCAGCCAGATTGGACACCAACGGTCTTTAAAACGCGAAATCATGCTTTACTCCCCTCCGCTAGTGCCAGATTCCAGTACCTTCCAAAGATTCCCACTCCTCCTTTACTTCTAAGTATTTGCTGGGAGTGTTTCATTGGTGCTCA
>NW_027946120.1:0-217 GCF_054177405.1 Leptonychotes weddellii | reverse complement strand
AAAAAAAATACAAAAAAAAAAAAAAAAAAGAAAGCACTCCAACTTGTTTAATTAAGTCACCTAGACTTTCTGAGAAGGAAACTTCGGCCGAAGTCCGAGCACACTGCTGTCTTCTTCAGGCAGGATGACACCGCCTGAATTGACAGAGCTCCTGCCCAGTGATAAGCTCCGAGCTAAGCGGGTACAAGAAACTGTATCTCATTTAATCTCGCATTCT
>NW_027946119.1:0-217 GCF_054177405.1 Leptonychotes weddellii | reverse complement strand
GGAGGGGCTCCAGCCACGGGCGGGACCTCGGGCGAGCCCCTGGCCGGCGCTGCCCCCCTCTGGGCACGGCCTGCCCCATCTCGGGACCCACAAACGAGCTTGGAGCAAGTGCGTTTTGCTGCTTTAATCTGTTAGGTTACACGGTTGGTGAGCTATCGGTTATCGTTGCACCTGGCGGCCAACACTGGGGACGGGGACCCCCGTGGGCCTCCTGGGA
>NW_027946118.1:0-217 GCF_054177405.1 Leptonychotes weddellii | reverse complement strand
CAGAATGGCGTTTGTGGGGGGCAGCCGGACCTCAGCTTGGCCGGCTCACCCACAAAGCCCTGGGTGGGGGTAGGGATCCGCCTGAGTTCAAATTTCAGAATGGGCTGGTGAAACTGTTTCTCTCACCTCTTGATCTTGGGGTCTGTGGGTGGTTTGGGAGTCCCAAGGCGGGCGCACGAGTCCCCGGGACAACCCTTTCTGTGCCCTTCCTCTGACT
>NW_027946117.1:0-217 GCF_054177405.1 Leptonychotes weddellii | reverse complement strand
AAAATGATCCTGAAAAATTAGGTTAGTTGTTCTTTTTAAAACATAATAGAGCTTATCTTTTGATGCAAGATTCTCCATATTGTGCTATAATATCTAAATTCTCTGAATTGATAATAACATCTTACATACAGTTTTTACAGTTAAAAAGTATACTATGATGCAGTTTTGGCTTTTTTGTTTTTTGGGTTTTTTTATATAAGGATGATTTCAGGAGTCA
>NW_027946116.1:0-217 GCF_054177405.1 Leptonychotes weddellii | reverse complement strand
ACACAGGGTGGATGAAGCGATCTGGCACTCTCCCGCATGGAGAGGGGGACACAGACATCAAATAAACCAAATCATACAGGATGCTGTTCGGTTCAGGAGAATAAGAGAGATCTTTTTTTTTTAAGATTTTATTTATTTATTTGACAGAGAGCACAAGTTGCGGGGGGAGGATCAGGCAGAGGAAGAGGGAGAAGCAGACGCCCCCCTGAGCAGGGAG
>NW_027946115.1:0-217 GCF_054177405.1 Leptonychotes weddellii | reverse complement strand
CCTTGAAATTCTGTTTCAGATCTAAATGGTGAAGAGGGATACAATGAGGATGGGAGGAAAAAAGGAATCCAGATGGAGAAGCTGGAATTACAGATCCTGAGGTGGATAGGACAATGTCTTCTTAGAGGTGATGTAGTTGTAAGGGAGCAAAACTTTCCTTTCTTCCCTTCCTGGTTCTTTGGCTGATCTAATAATTAAATTGATGTAAGATAGATTA
>NW_027946114.1:0-217 GCF_054177405.1 Leptonychotes weddellii | reverse complement strand
CTTATATTTCTAATTTGCTAAGAGCTTTTATCATGAATGGATGTTGGTTTTGTCTAAAGTTGTTTTCTGAAACAATATGATCTTATGATCATTCATCTTTAGCCTGTTGAGGTGGTGAATTATTTGAACTGATTTTTGAATGTTGAACCAGTTTGCCTACGTGGAGTAAATTCCTTCACTGTGATGTATAAGTCCTTTTATACATTGTTGGATTTGA
>NW_027946113.1:0-217 GCF_054177405.1 Leptonychotes weddellii | reverse complement strand
GTGGGGGGGGGATTGGGAGAAGGCATGCTTTTGTGAGTTTTACCTCCTGGGTGTCTACCAGGTTCTAACTGACCTGGGGGAAGAGAAATACTGACTCCAGCCCACTCTTGACATCCAGTCCAACAGAAAGAGGGGGACTAAGAAGCATGTATAAAGTTCACGGTCCAGAGGCATAGACCCACTAAAAGACTGAGACCTACTCATAAGATTACAAAAC
>NW_027946112.1:0-217 GCF_054177405.1 Leptonychotes weddellii | reverse complement strand
ACAGTATGGAGCCCAATTCAGGGCTTGAACTCACGACCTTGAGATCGAGACCTGAGCTGAGATCAAGAGTTTGATACATAACCGACTGAGCCATCCAGGCACCCCTCTTTAAAGTAGCACTGAAAAAAGAAAGAAAACAAATATACAGAAAAAGAATGATGGTTATAGCTCCAAATAAGTAAATAAATATATAAAAATTGTATATATGTAAAGTATA
>NW_027946111.1:0-1251 GCF_054177405.1 Leptonychotes weddellii | reverse complement strand
TTGTTTAAGTTCTTCTTTGATTTCTTGGTTGACCCAAACATTCTTGAGCAGAGTGGTCTTTAGCTTCCAAGTGTTTGAATTTCTGCCAAATTTTTTCTTGTGATTGAGTTCCAGTTTTAGAGCATTGTGGTCTGAGAATATGCAGGGAATCATCTCAATCTTTTGGTATCGGTTGAGACCTGATTTGTGACCCAATATATGGTCTATTCTGGAGAAAGTTCCATGTGCGCTCGAGAAGAATGAGTATTCTGTTGTTTTAGGGTGGAATGTTCTGTAAATATCTATGAGGTACATCTGGTCCAATGTGTCATTCAAAGCTCTTGTTTCCTTGTTGATTTTCTGCTTAGATGATCTGTCCATTGCTGAGAGTGGAGTATTGAGGTCTCCTACAATAACATGTCTCAAGAATTCTTTCTTGACCATTGGGCTCTACGATCCTGCATCAGTGACAAGTGTTCCAGAAAAATAACTGACAACGGTATACTACTTAGCATATGGTTTGAAAAGAAAGAGTTAATGCTCCCTTTGAAAATGAAGGTGATGCTTTAATGACAATTCAGGAAGAAACCCAGGAGGGTTAACTGGAAAATAGGAAGGCTGATTGCTCACAAAGTATAGAGGACATGGGAGGAAGGCACTTAGAAGGGAGTAGCACATCCCTAATTTAACTTGAGGTATACTTTTGACTTCTAGTAACATGTTAATGTTCAATATATTTTTATAAATAAGAATTAAACCCATAAGAATGAGAAGGGGGAAAATAAAAGATAAAACTGAAAGTAAACTGAAAAAAAGAGAGAAAAGAAAAAGCCCTCCATTCCCACTCCCACCAGCACAACCTACGCAGCAACATATGACCATGTTCAAAGGGCAAACTATGAAAAGAACTGTTGTTCTGAATCTGCATTTCCTTATGTTTTGAGAGGGATAGAAATAGAAAATTTCTTTCCCAATCTACTTTTGTGGTAGAGATAAAAAAAAAAAGTAAAAGAAACAAAGAGGAAGGAAGGAGGGAAGGAAGGAAGGAGACTACTTACAGAAAAAGCATTTCAAAAATGGATGTTTACAAATGTTGTTTAAAATGATGCAAATGTGTGATTTATAAAAATTCTAATATCTGCAGAGAAAATAAAATTGGAAAGATTTTTTAAAAAAATAGTTTACATGAAGAAGTTCAGTGAGTTTTAAATCCACTTATTAAGTTTAAATGTATATGCTTATTTAATTTGGCTTTTAGGTATGATTTGGGGG
>NW_027946110.1:0-217 GCF_054177405.1 Leptonychotes weddellii | reverse complement strand
CTGGACACATATACATAACAAGTGTACTTACTGTTCCCTATCCTGACAGCTAACTAGCATCCTTCAGGGCCTTGAACCCCCTGAGCTGGTCATGCTCATGACAAGTGATCTTTGTATAGAGACAGCATGTGGAGGCTGGAAATGACAGCCAGGGGAGATTATGCACACGGTCAGGTTCTCTCTGCATCGCTAACAGCATCGCAGTATTCCCACTTGA
>NW_027946109.1:0-217 GCF_054177405.1 Leptonychotes weddellii | reverse complement strand
AAATGCAGGTACTGAACAATCCATCGTTTCTCTACTAGTCTCTCTGTTACACTGATTTGTCTACCTCTGCATTCTATCCTAATTATGATATGCCTTAATATATGCCAGGGCAAGACTACCAACCATCTTGTTTTTCTTCAGAAGTGTCTGAGCTATTTTTGAGCACTGATTTCCCATATATTCAGAATTAGCTTTGTCAATTTCTGTTAAAAACCTG
>NW_027946108.1:0-217 GCF_054177405.1 Leptonychotes weddellii | reverse complement strand
TAGCAGTTAGCACTGAAGATAAAAATCCCTAAGAGTGTTTGATATAGAAAACAATAAATATTCATAAATAGAGAAATTATTCAATAAAGCATGCTCTGGACACAATAAGAGATACTATGGAGCCATTAAACAGAACTCGATCGATGGGTACAACTGACCTGGAAATATATCAATGGCTTTTTTTTTTCTTTCTTTCTTTTTTTTTAATGAAAAAGAG
>NW_027946107.1:0-217 GCF_054177405.1 Leptonychotes weddellii | reverse complement strand
TGGATTCTCCAGGGAACAGGGCAGCATCGCAGGTATATGGGGCTGGGTGTCGGCATGATCACCCACCACCCATCTTTTTTTTTTTAAGATTTTTTTTGGGGGGCGCCTGGGTGCCTCAGTCAATTAAGCGTCTGCCTTCAGCTCGGGTCATGGTCCCAGGGTCCTGGGATCGAGCCCCGTGTCAGGCTCCCTGCTCAGCAGGGGAGCCTGCTTCTCC
>NW_027946106.1:0-217 GCF_054177405.1 Leptonychotes weddellii | reverse complement strand
CATTGTTCGTGCACAACACCCAGTGCTCCATGCAGAACGTGCCCTCCTCAATACCCACCACCAGGCCAACCCATCCTCCCACCCCCCTCCCCTCTAGAACCCTGTTTGTTTTTCAGAGTCCATCGTCTCTCATGGTTCGTCCACCCCTCCGATTTCCCCCGCTTCATTCCTCCCCTCCCGCTACCTTCTTCTTCTTCTTTTTTTTTTCTTAACATAT
>NW_027946105.1:0-217 GCF_054177405.1 Leptonychotes weddellii | reverse complement strand
ATTGCTGCTATAAACATTGGGGTGCACGTACCCCTTCGGATCCCTACTTTTGTATCTTTGGGGTAAATACCCAGTAGTGCAATTGCTGGATCATATGGTAGCTCTATTTTCAACTTTTTGAGGAACCTCCATACAGTTTTCCAGAGTGGCTGCACCAGCTTGCATTCCCACCAACAGTGTAGGAGGGTTCCCCTTTCTCTGCATCCCCGCCAACATC
>NW_027946104.1:0-217 GCF_054177405.1 Leptonychotes weddellii | reverse complement strand
TGATAATAGACATCCATTTTTTTTTTTAAGATTTTATTTATTTATTTGACAGAGAGAGACACAGCGAGAGAGGGAACACAAGCAGGGGGAGTGGGAGAGGAAGAAGCAGTGTCTCTAACTACAGTCTTTAGTTTAAAATCTAATTTGTCTGATATAAGAATTGCTACCCCAGCTTTCTTTTGAGGTCCGCTGGCATGGAAGATGGATCTCCATCCCT
>NW_027946103.1:0-217 GCF_054177405.1 Leptonychotes weddellii | reverse complement strand
TAAATAAATAAAATCTTTAAAAAAAAAAAAAGATTTAAGTTCCCTGGTTAGCTTTCAATAAAAGACCAACCCTAAAGGCCCTCACTGGCAACCTTGTCAGGACCCCTCTCACTGTAGAGAGCTTTTTCCGTATCTTCACTTAATAAACTTCTATCGCTTTACTAAAAAATAAAATAAAATAAAATAAAATAAAATAAAATAAAAACTCCTCCACTGA
>NW_027946102.1:0-217 GCF_054177405.1 Leptonychotes weddellii | reverse complement strand
CCTGACTTTAGAGAGGAGGTGGGGCTGGGTTCCCGAACAGAGAACTCTCATGGCTAGCTGGAGCCTTTCAGTAGGCCTCGTGTTCGGAAGGCTATGTATCCAGACAGTTTGGGGTATGGACCCCCCTGCAGGCACTTCTGCAATTCTTGAAAGAAGTACATTGTCATGAATGCACCTTGGATGTACTGAGTAAGTTGGAGGTAAGTCTGGAGGAAAT
>NW_027946101.1:0-217 GCF_054177405.1 Leptonychotes weddellii | reverse complement strand
CTCTGTCCAAATATCCATGTGACTCACCAGCTTAGCACTCAGGTCTCTGCTCGAATGTAACCATTATCACATTGGCCTTCAAAGATGATCCCATTTAAAATAGCAATCTCTCACAGGCCTAGCAGGTCCTATTCCTTTTCCCCATTTCATTTTTCTCTCTAGCCTTTACCAGCATCTGATACATAGATGCTCATTTTTTATTGTATTTCTCCTTCCA
>NW_027946100.1:0-1251 GCF_054177405.1 Leptonychotes weddellii | reverse complement strand
TGGAAATGGTCTCTTCTGCTCTGGCTCGCGGAAGAGACACGGAAAGCCACCAGGGAACGCCACCCGAGAACAAGAGTCCAAAAAACTGGTTCCCACTGAGCCCATCCCCCACCTCAGGGGGGCAGGGCAACTACACCCAAACAGGGTTGCCTGACTAACAGCATGGCAGGCCCCTCCCGCAGAAGACAGGATGGGGAAACAAGAGGCCAGCAACCCTAAGGTCCCTAGAAAACAGGTGCATCTTGCTTGGGTTCTGGTCAATAATTTGTACTCTATACATTCCCTCAACCACCCATCAACAGAATGACTAAGAGGAGGAACCCCCAAAATAGAAAAGACTCAGAGATTACGACTTATGCTGCAGATTTACAAATGGATGCAGATATAACCAAGATGTCGGAGATGGAATTCAGGCTACCAATTGTGAAGACAATAGCTAGAATGGAGAAATCAACTGATGGCTACATAGAGTTTATAAGGGCAGAAATGAAAGCTGAATTGGCAGAACTTAAAAATGCTATCAATGAGATCCAATCTAATCTAGATAATCTAACAGCTAGGGTAAGTGAGGCAGAAGCACGAATAAGTGACCCGGAAGACAAGGGAAAAGAGGAGGCCAGGGAAAAACAACTCAGAATTCATGAAAATAGAATCAGAGGAATAAGTGACAACATGAAGCGTTCCAATGTCAGAATAATTGGAATCCCAGAGGGAGTGAAGAGAGAGAGAGGTCTAGAAAATATATTTGAGCAAATTGTCACTGAGAACTTCCCTAATCTGGGGCATGAAACAAACATTTGAGTCCTAGAGGCAGAGAGGACCCCTCCCAAGATCAAGGAAAACAGGCCAACACTCCGGCATGTAATAGTAAAACTTGCAAATCTTAGAACGAAGGAAACCATCTTAAGGGCAGTTAGGGGGAAGAGATTCCTTATGTACAGAGGGAGGAACATCAGAATAACGTCAGACCTATCTACAGAGATAGGCCTGGCAAGACATATTCAGGGTACTAAACGAGAAGAACATGCAACCAAGAATACTTTATCTGGCAAGGCTGTCATTTAGAATGGATGGAGAGATGCAGAGCTTCCAAGACCAGCAGAAACTGAAAGAATATGTGACCACTATGCCAGCCCTGCAAGAAATACTAAGGGGGGTTCTATAAAAGGAGAAAGACCCCAAGAGTGATATACAACAGAAATTTACAGGGATAATCTATAAAAACAACGTCTTCACAGGCAACATAATGAC
>NW_027946099.1:0-217 GCF_054177405.1 Leptonychotes weddellii | reverse complement strand
CTGATTAGAAAACCACCAGTTTGCCAGGCAAAACTGAATGATATACACTCCCCCTATTACCGTCTCTATATTTCAACAGGTTTTAGAGTCTATATCAAAATCCTAGGTTTACCAAATAAAAGGTCAGAATTTATGCAAACATTAATGGGGCACCTTCCTGTGCCAGGCGTTCTTTAAATAGTAAAAATGAAAAAAAAAACCAAAAAACCATGCTCTT
>NW_027946098.1:0-217 GCF_054177405.1 Leptonychotes weddellii | reverse complement strand
AGTTAGAATGAAGACATGAGAAATCAGGATGGTAAAACTGGGCACGGTGATATTAATTCCCACAACTATCAGAACTACTACCTCATTGACATGGGTGCTGGTGCAAGAGAGTTGGAGAAGAGGAAGAATGTCACACAAGTAATGGTTGATGATATTGACATTGCAGAAGGTTAGTATAAGCATGCACCCTGTGTGGGCAAGGCTCCAGCAAATCCCA
>NW_027946097.1:0-217 GCF_054177405.1 Leptonychotes weddellii | reverse complement strand
TTTTCTAAATCTTACTATCCTGAAATGATACTCCCTAATGAAGAATCACTTGAACTATCCCCCCAGGCTGTGCTTCAGGGGGATATATATCACATTTTCTTTATCCATTCATTTGAGAAAACCATTAGCAAAAATAGAGAATCTCTAAGGGCAGAAATGAGACCTAATCAGGCCAACTTAAAATGCTATAAATGAGATGCAGTTTAAACTGGATACC
>NW_027946096.1:0-217 GCF_054177405.1 Leptonychotes weddellii | reverse complement strand
CAGTTGCACCAATTTACCCTCCCACAAAGGAGCACAAGGACTCCTTTTTCTCCACCTCCCTGTCAGCCTTTGTTAGCTCTTGTTTTTTTGTTATAGACATCCTCATGGGTATGAGGTACTATCTTATACTTTTGATTTGCATTTCCCTGATGATTAGTGATGTTGAGAACCTTGTCATGTATTTTTTGGTCATTTGTGTGGTTGTCTGTTTGTTCGT
>NW_027946095.1:0-217 GCF_054177405.1 Leptonychotes weddellii | reverse complement strand
GGGTTTTAGAGGGGAGGGGGTGGGGGGATGGGTTAGCCCGCTGATGGGTATTAAGGAGGGCAGGTATTAAAGGAGCACTGGATGTTATATGCAAACAATGAATCATGGGACACTACATCAAAAACTAATGATGTAATGTATGGTGACTAACATAACATGATAAAATAAAATTAAAAAAAAAAGAAAAAAAGAAAAAAAAAGTTACTGACCATGCAAA
>NW_027946094.1:0-217 GCF_054177405.1 Leptonychotes weddellii | reverse complement strand
CCAATTCAATCAATGATTAAGAAACACTGTCTAAACTAATGACCTAACAGTATGTTTTCAAGGCAGAAAAACATTTTGTTACAATAGTCCTGTAAGTAGTAAGTAAATTTTGTTTTCTTTTAGCTGTTCTAAAGGTCATCTGATCTGCCTATGTTATTTGGTTTTTTTTGTTTTTATTTGCCAGAGAGAGAGAGAGAGAGAGCACCCACAAGCAGGG
>NW_027946093.1:0-217 GCF_054177405.1 Leptonychotes weddellii | reverse complement strand
CACCCCAACCACCCACCGCCCAGCTGGGCTGAGGACAGACACAGACAGCTGGGCAGAGGGGCAGTAGGTGCCAGCAGGCAACAGGCTGCTTGTGGGGCCCTCGATGTTGACCTCTCAGAGTGAAATTCCCTCCCCGAGGAGGCCGGGCTTCAGTATGTGCACGGCCTTGGGGGACTCCCGCTGCTGCCCGGTTCTTGGCCTCCCCCCTCCCCTGCCC
>NW_027946092.1:0-217 GCF_054177405.1 Leptonychotes weddellii | reverse complement strand
GAGCAGGGAGCCCGATGCGGGACTCGATCCCGGGACTCCAGGATCATGACCTGAGCCGAAGGCAGTCGCTTAACCAACTGAGCCACCCAGGCGCCCAAATTTTACCTTTTTTTATCTTATCAGACTTTCTCGAAAGAATTAGTTTTGCATTACTATTCAAAATTATTAGATTATAGAGTTCTTAAATAGTAAGGGGGTAGAAGAAATAAAGTAAAAA
>NW_027946091.1:0-217 GCF_054177405.1 Leptonychotes weddellii | reverse complement strand
AAAGTTATTAATGAAGGTCAGAATGGTCTTAAACTCAGACTTCTTCACCAGGACCAGATTTCTCCTCAAGCTTAAAACTCAGATTTCTTCTAAGAGCTCTTCTTAATTGTGCCGTATTTCAATCTGAAAATAAACTACAGTCAATTTTCTTCCCAGATTAAAGGAAACTGCCTCAAAGAACAGGCGAGCTGGCGGTACACAGAATATGTGTACAAGG
>NW_027946090.1:0-217 GCF_054177405.1 Leptonychotes weddellii | reverse complement strand
TCTTACTTCTTCTTGTCTTTTTTAATTCTAGCCATTCTCACAGTTTTGAGGTGATATCTCATCGTGGTTTTTAATTTTCATTTCCCTGATGATTAGTGATGTTGAGCATTTTTGTATATCTGTTGGCCATCTGTATGTCTTCTTTAGAAAAATATCTATTCAGGTCCTCTGCCTGTTTTTAAATCTGACTTTTTTTTTTCTTTTTGGTGTTGAGCTG
>NW_027946089.1:0-1251 GCF_054177405.1 Leptonychotes weddellii | reverse complement strand
GAAACTAGGAGCTGGTTCTTTGAAAGAATTAATAAGATTGATAAACCCCTGGCCAGACTTATCAAAAAGAAAAGAGAAATGACCCAAATAAATAAAATCACGAATGAAAGGGGAGAGATCACAACCAACACCAAAGAAATACAAACAATTATAAGAACATATTATGAACAACTCTATGACAGCAAATCAGATAATCTTAAAGAAGTAGATGCATTCCTAGAGATGTATAAACTACCGAAACTGAACCAAAAAGAAATAGAAAACCTGAGCAGACCTATAACCACTAAGGAAATTGAAGCAGTCATCAAAAATCTCCCAACAATCAAAAGCCCAGGGCCAGATGGCTTCCCAGGGGAATTCTACCAAACATGTAAAGAAGAATTAATACCTATTCTTCTGAAACTGTTCCAAAAAATAGAAATGGAAAACTTCCAAACTGATTTTTTTTTTGAAGCAGGCTCCCCGCAGAGCAGGGAGCCCAATGTGGGACTCGATCCCAGGACCCTGGGATCATGACCTGAGCCAAAGGCAGACGCTTAACTGACTGAGCCACCCAGGCATCCCCCAAACTCATTTTATGAGGCCACCACTACCTTGATCCCAAACCAGAAAAAGACCCCATCAAAAAGGAAAATTACAGACCAATATTCCTGAAGAACATGAGTGCAAAAATTCTCATCCAAATACTAGCCAATAGGATCCAACAGGACATTAAAAGGATTATTCACCACGACCAAGTGGGATTTATCCCTGGGCTGCAAGGTGGGTTCAACATCCACAAATCAATCAATGTGATAATACATTAATAAAAGAAAGAACAAGAACCATATGATCCTCTAAATAGATGCAGAAAAAGCATTTGACAAAGTACAGCATCCTTTCTTGATCAAAACTCTTCAGTGTATAGGGATAGAGGGTACATACCTCAATATCATAAAAGCCATCTATGAAAAACCCACAGGGAATGTCATTCTCAATGGAGAAAAACTGAGAGCTTTCCCCCTAAGGTCAGGAACATGACAGGGATGTCCACTATCACCACTGCTATTCAACACAGTATTAGAAGTCCTAGCCACAGCAATCAGACAACAAAAAGAAATAAAAGGCATCCGAATTGGCAAAGAAGAAGTCAAATTCTCACTCTCTGCAGATGATATGATACTTTATGTGGAAAACCGAAAAGACTACACCCCAAAACTGCTAGAACTCATACAGGAATTCAGTAAAGTGGCAGAATATAAAATCAATGCA
>NW_027946088.1:0-217 GCF_054177405.1 Leptonychotes weddellii | reverse complement strand
GATGCGGGACTCGATCCCGGGACTCCAGGATCATGACCTGAGCCGAAGGCAGTCGCTTAACCAACTGAGCCACCCAGGCGCCCGCTTTTCAGATTCTATGATTCTATAGAGTTCTAGCAAAATCTCCCTTATGATAGCTTGCCATAAGGGGCATCACCTAAACTGCAAATGAGGAGCGTATCTTGAAAGAACTTTTGGAACTGTTACTGTCTTCTAA
>NW_027946087.1:0-217 GCF_054177405.1 Leptonychotes weddellii | reverse complement strand
TAATACCCATCACCAGGCTTGGTGGGAATCTTTAGGATTTTTTCCATATAGCATCATGTCATCTGCAAATACTGACAGTTGTACTTCTTCCTTTCCAATTTGGATGCCTTTTATTTCTTTTTCTTTCCTAATTGCTCTGGCTGGGATTTTCAATACTATGCTGAATAAAAAAGGTAAAGGTGGGCATCTTGGTCTTGTTACTGATCTTAGAAGAAAA
>NW_027946086.1:0-217 GCF_054177405.1 Leptonychotes weddellii | reverse complement strand
AGAGAAAAGAGCAAGGCGGGAGGACTGTGAGACGAGGCACGACATGTGGGCAGACCACGGCGTCAGCCCAGCAGGCCACAGCTAGGGGCTTAGCTTGGTCCCAGGCACGGTGGTGGGATCTACTCTCCAAGTAGGCCATTCCTGCCTTTGTGCGGAGAACTAACGCAGGGGAGACAGAGTGGAACCAAGATGGAGAGTTCGGGAGGTTCTTGTGGTT
>NW_027946085.1:0-217 GCF_054177405.1 Leptonychotes weddellii | reverse complement strand
AGAAATCAAAAGGGAAATAAAAAAAAAATACATGAAGACAAATGAAAATGAAAACACAACAGTCTAAAATCTTTGGGATGCAACAAAAATGGTTCTAAGAGGGAAGTTTATAGTAATACAGGCCTACTTCAAGAAACAAAAAAAATTTCAAAAAAACAACCTAACCTTACATCTAAAGAGCTAGAAAAAGAACAAACAAGGGCGCCTGGGTGGCTCA
>NW_027946084.1:0-217 GCF_054177405.1 Leptonychotes weddellii | reverse complement strand
AGAAAAATATCTAACCATAGAAGAATATTAACCACAATATAAAGGTCAGTGATATTTGGGCTGCTGTTTTTACTCCTTGATAGACAAGTCTTCACAAAGCAGGTTCTTTATTTTATTTTATTTTATTTTTTATTCTTATGTTAATCCCCATACATTACATCATTAGTTTTAGATGAAGTGTTCCATGATTCATTGTTTGTGCATAACACCCAGTGCT
>NW_027946083.1:0-217 GCF_054177405.1 Leptonychotes weddellii | reverse complement strand
GGTGAGGACGCCCCTCCTGTAGCTGGTGAGTCCCCAGGCAGGCGAGGTCCCCAGCAGGTGAGACCCCCGGAGGTGAGGCTCCTGGGAGGTAGGATCCCTTAGAGCTGATCTCCTGGCCACACAGGTGCTCAGTAGGTGAAGCCCCAGCTCAGTGAGCTCCCCAGCAATCAGTGAGCCACCACCCTGGCAGTGAGGTCCCCAGCAGGTGTGTCTGGAG
>NW_027946082.1:0-217 GCF_054177405.1 Leptonychotes weddellii | reverse complement strand
ACTGGAGCAGGGAAACCGGCTATGGAGTGGGCTCTCAGCTCGGTATGCCATAAACCTTGAACCAGGGCATGATCAGTGATCGCTCTCCATGCGGGAACCCTGCAAAAGGCAGAAACACAGTGACCCTCCACCTTCCCCCAGGATAATTGGCGCAATGTGCAACGTAGGAGTCTGCAGAATCTGGTGAACAAAAAGTGAAAATTGCTTTTCTCTGAGG
>NW_027946081.1:0-217 GCF_054177405.1 Leptonychotes weddellii | reverse complement strand
CAATTTTGCATATGTTGTCTTTCTTTTGACTTTCTGCTATCACAGTCATGTTCCCTTTAATTGTTTGAAACTCTATTTCATGTAGTTGCATTTCATATTTCTACCCTTTGCTTCCTGGACAGCATTTGCTACAGTGACTTCACTCCTTTTGAGCCCCATCCAATTTGTCTTCACTCATGTGATGATGGCTTTATTTTTTTCTCTCTTTCCTGATTCT
>NW_027946080.1:0-217 GCF_054177405.1 Leptonychotes weddellii | reverse complement strand
TTGATGAGAGTGTCAAGGTGATTCAATGAGGAAAGAATAGTCTCTTCAACAAATTGTTTCTGGACAACTGGATATCCACATGCAAAAGAATGCAGTTGGATCCCTACCTCACACCCTATATAAAAATTAACTCAAAATGGATCAAAAACCTAATGTAAGAAGTGAAATTATAGGGCTTTTAGGAGAAAACATAGACTTAAATCTTCATGACTTTGAA
>NW_027946079.1:0-217 GCF_054177405.1 Leptonychotes weddellii | reverse complement strand
AACTGGTCCTCTAATTTCATTTTCTTTTCTGTTTTCCTGTGTTGTTTTGTTTGCAGTAGTTTGGGGAGGATATCTTTAACTTCCAGCTTTCCGTTTGTTTTCATTTCTGTTATATTTTTAATTTCTAAGACCTCATTTTTTTCTCCAAATGTTTACTTTTATAGCATGTTTCTTTTCAACTTTACTTCTTTCCTTCTTTTTGTTTCTCTCTCTCTCT
>NW_027946078.1:0-1251 GCF_054177405.1 Leptonychotes weddellii | reverse complement strand
AGGATAAATATGAAAAAGGTATCTCTAAAAGCTAGTAATGGAAATAAAAGAGAATCATAACAAAAACTTAATCTAAAAGAAGGCAAGAGAAGGAAAAAAGGAACAAAGAATAAATAGGACAGGGGTGCCTGGGTGGCCCAGTCCATTAGGCGTCTGGCTCTTGGTTTTGGCTCAGGTCATAATCTCATGACTCCTGGGACTGAGACCCAAATCAGGCTCCCTGCTCAGTGGCGGGGCGGCGGGGGGGGGTCAGCCTGAAGATTCTCTCCCTCTGCTCCTCCCCCACACCTCTCTCTCTCAAATAAATAAATAAATCTTTAAAAAAAAAAAAAAAAAGAATGGGACAAACAGAAAAGAACTAGCAAGATGGTCAATTTAAACTCAAATTTAGCATTAATCATATTAAATATATAAATGGCCTACAACACCAAATAAAAGTCAGCACTTCTCAGAATGGAATTTACCAAGCAAAATCTAAGACAGGAAAGACACGTAGGGGTTTAAAAGTAAAATAAGACATATTATGCAAATATTAAATCAAAAGAAGGTTGGGAGTGTCTAAACTAGTATCAAAGGAGACATCAATATAAGAAATAAACCAGAGATAAAGTGGGCCTTTAAAAAATGACAAAGGCTTCTTATCATCACAAGGATATAATAATCCTAAATGTGTATGCATCTAACAATAGAGCTTCAAAATCCATGAAACCAAAACCAACAGAACTACAAAAATAAACAAATCCACAATTATAGTTGGGTATGTCACCCTCCTCAATAATTGATAGAATGAGTTTACAGAAAATCACCATAAAGACAGAAATTTTAAATTGGAAGCGCAGAGCAGACACAGGTAAAAGAAAAAGATGAAATAAAGATAAACCAATTTGTGGGTGGAAGGCTGGTTCCTCTCAAACTGCATGAAATACAGCCTCGGACTGGCTGAATTGGTAATCTCTGATTGAAAAGGAAGACAACCTAGGATGAGGCATTTGTGAGCCATTTAGACTGGAGGAGTTAATTAACAGGGTTATCAATGTTGAGGTCTATAACGTCCCCCTATCAGAATTACTTGAGATACCTATTAAGGAGGAAGATTCTCAGGCCCCGGGCCCAGCTCTGTTGCATCTAATCTCCAAGGATGATCTAAAAATCGACAGTTTTAACAATCGTCCCAGCTCAATGAAATCTGCAAACTACTGGTCTAAGATAGGATGCCATTCCTTAGGCAACAGAACCCAATAGAGGCAATTC
>NW_027946077.1:0-12532 GCF_054177405.1 Leptonychotes weddellii | reverse complement strand
TTTTTTTTTCTTTCTTTTTCATTTCTTTTGAGATGGCTAGTTTTTGAAATGCCATGAGAAAAAACAACATAGAATGATTACAAAACTGGATCAGTACTTTTTTTCTGTTTTCCTGTTACTGAGGCTTTAGACAACATTACTGGATCCACTCTTTCTTCTATTTGTCTTATTTGTGCCTTTCTGGCACCTTTCTTAAACTTTGGAAATTTCCTACATGGTGAGATCCACCTGTGCATGACAGAAATCAGGGAATGTGCTTTCCTGTCCTCCCTTGCAATTAGGGCACAAGGAAGTGAACCAGACACACCCTCACAGATTTCAATGACAAAGAATAAGACAAGGAGGAACTGAGCCCAGAATCCATTTTCCTGGAAAGGGATAGAGAGCTTGGAAGAGAAATACCAAGCTTTTAGAATCTGGAATGTCAGAGGATTTCATAACAGTGTCTCAGGTCACTGTTTTTGGTGAGAACCAGGGGATGAGTGTCCAGCCATCAGAAGACTGTATCTGTGAGGAGTCCTGAGGAATACGATTTTGGTTTTCTTCCTAAGGAGACTCGAAGCCTGATTCTCTGAGTATTCAACAACTTCTTATTCTATTTAAATTAGCCGGAATGGGTGAGCAATGCATTGTTCCAGAACCAGATGTTTAGAAACACCACAAAGTCTCCTAAACACATAGCTCAGCTGCTCTACCCTTTTGTCTCATACCATCAGGCTACCTCTTCTCATAGGATGAATGAGGGATGCTAGAGAGAAGACAAGTTAATTTTTTGCTGATATTCCAGTGTTAACTAGATGGTTGTTCACTTTGTTACATCCAGTTAATGTTCATTTTACATTTGGCTGGATGAATTGTACTTACTCCCCCTTACAATCCAGATTGTCTAAATGGCTACACCTAAACCAGTAAGAGTAGCCTTTAGCACTTTTCTTTCTTGGATCTGTAACATGTCATATTCTATTTTTCTTCCTACATAATTGACCCCTTCTCTGCTTCTTTGTATACTCTTCCACCTTTACCCAAAATGTAAATGTTGGCATTTCTCAGGACTGGGTCTTTTCTCTATATATACTCTCACTTGATAAACTCAAGCATCCTCTGGTTTTCAACAGGACCCACATATAGGTGATAACTACATTTACAACTCCAGCCTCAAACTCCCTCATGAGGTTTATCCTTCATATATCACCTAAGATTATCTAAGAGCTGTCTCAAACTTAACATATCCAAAATGGAATATTCACACGGTGTTGTCATCCACCTGGTTGCTCACCCCAAATACCTAGAGCTTTCTTTCATTCACCTTTACCCCTTTGACCTACATGATTCAAAGAAATAACAAGCATTCAAAAGAAACTGCTATAAAACACATGGTAATCTTTATAATGGATCTAATTTGTGCTCTCACTAAAATATAAGAACGTATCAACTCCATTTTTAACATGGAAAATAAACTAGGGAATGCACAGACTAAAATATGGACTGAGACTAAAAGCTCACTGGAAGTTGCTGGAGAGGAGAGGTGTGGGGAATGGGATAACTGGGTGATGGACCTGAAGGAGGACATGTGATGTCATAGCACTTGATAGTATATGACTGATGAATCACTGAGCTCTACCTCTGAAACTAATAATACACTATATGTTAATTAATTGAATTTAAATTAAAGAAAACTCACTGAAAAAACAAAGAAGCCTTTGAGAAAATGACGCAGGAAACCAAAAGCACAAAATCAGAATGGATTTTGATGTTCATAAAAAGAAGGATCACAACTACTGATTTGTAATATAAGGGAAACGATTCGACAATAATAATAATCCAGATTTTATAATCCGAAATTGGGGTACCAAAGACCAGGAAATGGTATGGTGAGCAGGGGTAAATAGAAGTAACCTTAATACCAAGAATGGCATAAGGATGACCTGGAATCATTAAATTGATCTTAAATTTAAGCACTCGAGAAACAGAGATGATTGTTTCAGAAAAGTTGAACAGTAAGATCAAAACGGAAAGCATTACAAACATTTAGCAAGTGCCTGGAAAATAAGGAAAAAAAAATCTAGGCAGGTAAGCAGATAAGAAAGTTGCCAAAAGGCTAAATATTTCTATTTCATTCACACAAATGGCATGAGTTAAATCCCCCTATCGAAAGGGGAAAATTCTCAAATTGGGTTAAAAAGTAAAGCCAACTGTATCCTGCTTATAAGGACTCCTAAAATAAAATGGTATGTAGAGGGCACTGGGTGGCTCAGTTGGTTAAGCATCTGCCTTTGGTTCAGGTCATGATCTCAGGATCCTGGGATCCAGCCCCGCTTTGGCTCCTGGCTCAGCAGGAAGTCTGCTTCTCCCTCTCCCTCTACCCCTCCCCTCCTGCTCATGCTCTCTCTCTCTCTCTCTCTCTCTCAAACAAATAAATAAAATCTTTTTAAATAAATAAGTTTTAAAAATGGTACATAGAAGTTAAAAGTTAAATGATGGACAAGAAAAAAAATTAATAAAGAAAAAAAGCCCATGATGGTAATATAAACATCAAATTAATTAGAATTAAAGGTATGAAAAGGGTCATTTTATAGGGTACAGTCTATAAATTAAAATTAAGTAAAACCATGAAACATTCTTAATAGCCTCAAGGTTTATGAAAGAAATTTCCTATGGTTGGTCTGGCTGGGGGTGTGGCATCAAGTGCTGTACCACGGGTCCTCACAACTCCCACCTCCCTCAGATCTTTCTGCATCAAATTGCATTCTGCAAATCTAAGGACCCACCTCCAAAAAGAGGGGTAGGGACAGTCTGCCGAAGTGAGATCCCCAAAAAGGGAAGCTCCAAATGCTCTGGCAGCAGTAGGCTATAGAGACTAAAGATTGTCATGAACTCCATTTGTTTAAGAAGCAAAAAGACAGTGGAGATTTTAAAAATAAATAAATAATTCCCTTTTCCCCTGACGAGGGACCCAGGATGGACTGGGGCTAGGAATTATCCACATTAGCTTCCAAGGGTTTAGAATTTAGAATGGGAGCAAGGGTATCAAGTCCCACTCCAGCCTGAGAGATAAAGACCAAGGTCAGAAGGCTCCCCTATTCCAACAGCAAAAAGAAAAAATACTGCAAATTTACATGAAAAATATAAGTGACTGTTTACCAAAACAAAAACAGAATCTTGTGATGTTCCCTGAAAAGAAAAAGAAAGAAAAGTGTGTGTGTGTGTGCATGTGTGTGTGTGTGTGTGTGTTGACTGATCCTAAAACAAAGTCTCAGCCTCATTCTGCCAACACTGAAGTATATCATCTGGCCCTTCTATATATTCTGTAGATTGAACTAAATGAAAAAGACAGGATGCTCAGCTCTTTGGCTCATGAACACAAGGCAGTGGCTCAGAACACCATGATGCAGACCCCTCCAATTTTCCCCTGGAGTGGGTGCCTGTTGGGAGCAAGAAACAGGATCAGGAATGGAACATGAAAGGGACATTGAATAAAGTAATAACAGTGAACAGTGAAGCAGTGCAGGGAGTAAGAATATTCATGTGCTAGAAACTGAGGAACAGGTCCGATCGTTCCAATTCTTCATGCCGGGAGGGAACAAAGGCTTTCATCCAATGCCAGGATAATGTCTGTTTAATGCTTACAACAGTCTGAGGTACACATTATCCTCATTTTACAAGGGAGTAAAACAGACAAACTTAAGATAGATACCCAAGGGTGCCCAACTTCACTGCACTGACAAATAGGGGTTAAAACCCAACCCTCTCGTAACTCCACAGCCTATGTCCCAACCATGACACATTTTTTCCTTCTCTGATGTTCATGCTGAATGTGATTTTCTTTTTTTTAAATATTTTATTTATTTATTAGAGAAAGAGAGAGAGAGAAGGAGAAGGAGAGGGAGAAAGTCTGAAGCAGACTCTGCCCTGAGCACAGAGCCTGACACAGGGCTCGATCCCACAACCCCAAGACCACGACCCAAGCCAAAACTAAGAGTCAGATGCTCAACTGGCTGAGCCACCCAGGCACCCCTGAATATGATTTTCTACATGTCCTCTCTTTGGCTGTGCAATATCATGGTTATGCTAAAGTAAAGGGCTCCCTGCCACAACCACCCCCCGCCCCACACTTCCGGGGCCACACACATTCCATTTCCTCTCTGTATCTCACTTAAATTCCCTTCATTCTATAGGCAGATTGCATATATGTGTCTGGGAGCTGGAAGGAAGCTCCTTGTTGAGTCCTTTTTGGGAGAGTCTATGTAAGCATACAGAAAAAAATATAACCAAGGTTCACATCCCTCAAAAATAATTTCTAGATAATTCAAGTGACTATATTAAAGCTTTCACATGCTACCTCATCTTGGTGTATAGAAACCACTGCAGAAATCCTGAATACAAGGTCTTTGTCAAAAATCTGTACTGTGTCTCCTTACAACTCCCCATCGTCCTTCCAAAAAGAAGACATTTGAAGTCTTTGGGTAAACCACAATGAACAAGCCCCACTCCTCATAAATCATGCTATTGTTTAGTGATGCACCATCAAGACAGGTCACATTTATCTCCCCAAAGAAAGCCTGGAAAAAATATGTTCAGAAAATATTGGTCATGTTATCTTTCCAAAAGGTTAAGAGAAGGATTTGCTTATCTATGATGATTTATGGAACTGACAAGCGGGTGCACAAATGTGGCCAGGAAATGCATAAGAATAGAGAGAATGGCTTTGAACAAAATTATGGTGTCAGGGCACAAAGCTGATAGCTGTGTTCTATAATAGGACCAAAAAAAAAAAAAACTGGGATTCATAAATTGCATTTGTGAAGAATAAATAAAAAAAGAGAATGGGATGAGGCCAGTACCCCTTGTTTCTATATCATAATTTGCTGGCCTGCCCTGCCCTGCCTCTGTCAGAGATAAGGACTTCTATTGCTTTCTTCTATCTCCAGATTAGGTCTAAACACCAATAAATAAGACACTCTGGCTTCTGTTTGCGTGTCCTGTCCATATCTGACCTCCCTCATGACTGTTAAATGATTTTCGGTGACTGGATGGTTTACGCAGGTGAACAAGCATGTCTGACTCCCATCCAGTGAATAAACCTTCCTCCATGGCTACAACAAGAGCGCCCGAATTCCAATTCTAGCTCTGCGAGTCCCCACCTGCGTGACTCTGGACACGTTTTCTGTTTTCACTTCTTTCATTTGCAACACGACTGAAAAATACATCATCCATC
Source organism: Leptonychotes weddellii (assembly GCF_054177405.1). NCBI lineage: Eukaryota > Metazoa > Chordata > Mammalia > Carnivora > Phocidae > Leptonychotes > Leptonychotes weddellii. Next base: position 7,317 of record NW_027946077.1, on the reverse strand, counting down.
AATCTGAAAAGCTGAGGTCATGATCCAGAAAAAAACAAAAGAAACTGTATGAAGCCATCCCAGTCCTCCGGACCCCATACTATTTCATTGCCACGCATATTGGGGGCTGTGGGGGTGAGAGCGAGTAAATGTTTGTCAAATTGACTTGAAAGACACATCTCATATCTCTAAATGGATAAATGGAATAGATGTATACAGAATTTGTCAGTGTTTTTAATTCTGAAATTATATCATTGAACTTGTAAAGAAGAGTAGCTAACCATCTGCTGATTTAATTGACATTTTAGCACCGACTGAACTGTTCTGGAATAAAAATATTTTATAACTTCCTGGGTCTTGCAAAACATTCTCTCCTTGTGTTTTATTGTGGCCTTAATAATTCAAAGGCAAACTTCAGTATAAACCCCCTCCACCCCCAACAGTTCCTTGGGCTATTTTAAGCTCTCACTCCACCATGGGCAGCAATGGTATAACCACCTTGCCAGAAAAGCTTTACTTTCATTCCCTAGACAAGACAGCTAACCTCCAGGTGTTCTATTCAGTGGATAATGTGCATGCTACGATGCGTATGCACTTGTTTTTATCCATTTTGAAGCCTTGGTTTGGAACAAATACCGTTTTAAGACCGTTTGCAGAATTAAAATATGGAGGGTATTATTAGATCAGGTTCTTGTCCTCTACCCCCTCTCCCCGGCTTCTCCGCATTGAGTGGCTCACACAGCTCCAAGGAAGCAGCACTGCGTGGCCCTCCTCAGCCTCATGCTTCACCTCCGTCCTTACCCCCAGCTCCATGCGGGTTCTGCTGGCTCCTGTCTTGCTACCTTCATCTCCCCTTTCCTGGTGAGTGCTCACCTCCTGAACCTGACTCAGCCGCCCCCAGGCCAGCGTGCACTTTATCCACTGGATCCACTCCTGGGATGGAGGCTTGTACTTGCTCTGCCGGTCCATCCAATTTTCAAGGAGGCCACCCAGTCCAGGCCTGGCCCTCTTAGTTTCCATTACATGGTCTTCCCAAACCCACTGGGAGGAAAGTTGTGACAGTTATTTATTTTTGACTGTGGGGTCCCTGCTCAGCTATTGCAGAGTATGGACACAGACCCCTCCACCTCCTCAGTTCCTTGAGCAAGGAAACACAGAAGGGTAAGAGTCAGGAGAGTTGCCAAAGATGGCTGATTACTCAGGTCAGGGAAAACCTGACAGATATGGCAATCTATGATTTTTTTAAGAAACCTTTTTAAGTGAACTGTAGCTTATGTAGAGAGGAGTTCAAAATTATACCCATGCAGGTTGATGGCTCATCTCCAAAAAACACACCCATCTATCAACCACCCAAATTCAGAAGTATACATTTCTGAAGCCAGAAGCCACCCTCATCTGCCTCCCATAAGAAGTCCCTCCTGGGGGGTCTGGGGGGTCAGTCGGTTAAGCATCTGCCTTCAGCTCAGGTCATGATCCCAGGGTTCTGGGATCAAGGCCCACATCAGTTTCCCTGCTCAGTGGGGAGTCTGCTTTTCCCTCTCCCTCTGCCTGCCGCTCCCCTCTGCTCATGCATGCTCTCTCTCTCAAAGAAATAAATAAAATCTTAAAAACAATAAAGGAAGTCCCTCCTTCCTCCTCAAAAGCAACAAATATCATGACTTCTGTCCCCAGACATTACTTTGACTGTGTTTGAATTTATACAAATGGCATTGTACCTCACATATGTTTTTAGGTCTGGCTTCCTTGGCTCAACGCTGTTTGTGAGATTGATCCAAATCGTTGTGTGTAGATCATTTTCGTTTCTATATAGTATTCCACTGAATGAATGAATGTGCCATAATTTATTTATCCATTCTAGTGTCAATGGACTGTAGACTTTGCAGTTTGGAGCTAGTACAAGCAAGACTGTTCTGAAATCCTTGCACCAATTATCAGTAGCTGTATGTGCAAGCTTCTGTTGGGTGTATCCCTCCAGTGGACTTTCTGTCGTAGGCCCCAGCAAGGGCTGTGCAACAATATCCCAGTGTTCTATCAATTTATACACAATTTATTACCAGTGGTAGTTAAGAATTCCAGAAGCCCTATTTCTCACCTGTACTTGGTTTTGTCAGTCTCTTTAATGCTAACTCTTCTGATCTCTATATAACAGCAATGCTATCCTAGACCCAGGCAAGAGTAGGAACCTTCTAGGTCATAGGCTTTGAAGGCCCTGCTGGGCCCCTCCTAATGTCATACCACCCCTGGAAGTCCTCTGGGCAAAGGCAAATGGGGCAACAAAAGACCTAACTAACAGAACCAACATGATAGGCCTCACTGATGTATGAACTACATTCCCTGAAGATAAAAAATGGATATTTATTTTTTTCCCAAAAAAAGTATAAAAATGCTTTTTAAGAAATTTTATTATAAAAATGTTTTTACCAAAAAAAATATGAAGAAGAAAGGTTAAGTATAAATAACTAGAGAAAGAGAGAACATTTAAAGATTAACACTAGACTACATTACTCAAGATTATGAAAAACTGGATGAAATGTATATTTTCCTAGAAGAGTGTAAGTTACCAAAACTAATGCCAGGAAAGACGGAAACTCCAAACACACTGATTTCCGTAGAAAGTAGAAAAAAAGCTATCAACTTACCAACTTCCAAAAACACCTCAGGTTCAGAGGATTTCACAAGGAAGTTTTATTTCGGAATATAGAAAAGACAAAAAAAGAAAGAAAATGTTGACATTTTTAAAATTATGTGATTATAATACTGATATCAAACCCTGATAAAGATTACCCAAAATAGAAAAACTTAAACCACTTTTATATTAATATAAAAATCCTTATTAAAATATTAAAAAAGAAAAGCCAGTGGCACATACAAACAACAATATATCAAGACTAAGAAGATTTGGTCAAAGATGGTTCAGTATTAGAAAATCTATTACTATCAGCCATCATATTTATATAAATAAAGACAAAAAGCATGTAATCCTCACTATAGACCATGAAATAACACTTGAAAAAATTCAACAACCATTCTTGATATGAAAAATAAATAACAAAAACATTCGATACTTATGTATAGATGGATGTTACTCTAAGATAAATAAAAGATGTTCTCCTCAGCCCACATGCCAGCCTCATGCTAACAGAGAAACACCAAAGACATTCTCACTGAAGTTGGGAATAATACAAGGATGTCCAATGGTACCCTGACTACCCACTATTACCACTAGTACTTAACATTATACTCCAGGTACTACCCAATATGATCAGACAACACAAAGAAATTACAGGATTAAACTGAAAAGACTGGTGTTAACATTTTGCTTAAAGGTGATACAGTTGCACACGTGGAATGTCTCCTCCCCTAAACTGACTGAAAACTACAGTAAATAATTAGAGATTTCACGAAGTTAGCAAGGGACAAATTCAAAATGCAGAAAACAATGGCTTTCAGTTATATAAACAGCGAACAGTTAGAAGATAAAATGAAAGAGAAGACTCCATTTACACAAGAAATCTATGACATAAAATAGTCTTGGTAATAGTCTTAACAAGACTACAATATTCAAGGACTATAAAACAGAAATTTTCAAAACTAGCAAAAGAAGATTTGAAAAAATGGAAAGGCATCATACCGTGTTCCTGAATAAGATGATTCAACATCTTACTGTCAAATCTCACTAAGTTAATTTATAAATTTAACAGGGTTTCCATAAAAATATCAATGGGTGCTTTTAGAAGTCGATAGGCTGATTCTAATTTTAATACAGGAAAAAAAATATTTCCAGGAAAACTCTGAAGAATGACAAGCAACGAGGGATACCTTCCAGATATTAAAACAGATTATAAAGCTATTGCATAAAATAAAGCCACTGTGTGTTAGTGATGCATGGATATACGGGCAAACCAAAGAAACATAATGGGAAGTATAAAAATAGACCCAAATGATTTTAAGAATCTGATGTATGATAAATGAAGCATCTCAAATCAGTAAGGTAAATGTGGATTACTTGATAAATGATTTTAGAGTAGAGTTTCCCATCCTTGGCACTATTGACATTTTGGGTTGGAAAACCCCTTGTCCTCAGTGGTTGTCCTGTGCATTGGAGGGTATTTAGTGGCATTCTGGACTCTATCCACTAGAGAGATGCTAACAATATCCACCCTCAAGCTGTGATGACTAAAAATGTCTCCAAACATTGCCAAATGGTCTCTGTGTGGCAAAGTTGCCCATATTTAAGGACCACTGCTTGAAAGCAACCAGGTAACCCTCTGGGGATGAAGAGGTAGGAATTGAGCTATATTTCAGAAAAAAAGTAAACTCCAAATATGTCAAAGATAAAATTTTAAAAAATAACATGATATAAATGTAATACAAGAAAACATGGGCGAATTACTTTATAATCTTAAGTAAGAGGAGCCTTTTCTAATTTTGACTCCAAATTCAGAATCTTCTTCTCCATTTCCCCACAAAATTTTAAGCAACATATTCAATTCCCATGAGCATGTTGTGGAATCAGAGTCATTTAGGGGATACAAGTTAATGAAAGAAATGGTCTCAAGATTGCCACTAGGAGACAGCCATGGGACATCGAGCCATGGGATATATTTTTAGGTTCTCTCTTAAAATAAAATTCTGACAACTACTGAGCACGGAGGCTACTATTGTAATCCAAGTATGGAGCAATGGTTTTATCATGATAAAAACTGAGAAGAGGATCCAGTTGGGAAGTGGGTGGTTGGAGGGACGACTAAATTCACTTTCAAATGTATTTCCTTATTTCTCAACAGTTAACTGTCAAAAAAGCTACAAGAGGACCACAATGTTGATTTGATTCAGTCATTGGGATTGTGAAGGCAAATAGCCAATCATATTAATAAATGCATTGACCATGTGCATTCTCCTCTATTCTTTGGCAATTAACCTGCCAATAGTCCATCATGCTGGGCATTTACATTGCCCACAGTCACAAAAATAAAACTGAAAGACTATGGTTTGGGACAATGTTTCTCTAGGCACCATCCAAGATTCTGTTCTTGTCTAGAGTTTGAAAATGACCTTATGACCAGTTCTGAGTAAAGCAGTCAGGGATGGATGTGGTACTTCCAAGACAATTCTGCTTTCCTTTGTATGTCAGCCCTCCAAGAATCCTAAAATACAAAAGCACCTAGCGCAGTGCTTATCATATAATACACAGTCGTGTTATAGTCAGGTCTTTCCCAAATTCAAGTAAGACTCAGAATACCCTGGGTAGCTTGTGTAAATCCTTGAGCTTGTTCCCGGAGATTCTTCAGGGAATCTGCATCAATACCCCCAAAGTGATTTGGTTGTATGTGTTCCATGGATCTCATTTAAGAAATACTCCTATAGAATTGAGTCTGTGTAGTAGAAAAAAACACTTTTTCCTTAAATTCCAATCCATCACAGACTTACAGTTTTATAAAATACAATAAAAGTGAATTACTAGATAAATGAAATTTTGAAAAAACAGACACTTATATACAAATATAAGTCCTAATGTTTTATGATTAGATTCAGCAGGTACAAAATTACATACCAATAAATATATCAATTCATCGACAAATATAATCAGAACAAATAAGACAGGAAAGAACAAAATATGGGTATCGAATTCATTGGAAGCATGCATAGAGACAATGAACATAGAGAATCATTATTACAGTTGTAATGTTGTCATATCACACTTATAGCTAAACCAAAAATTATGAGTTAGCAATTCCCCACATTAAGCATCTATGTGCACATATTGAGTGAACACCATGTACATCACCATTTAAAGGTTTTAATGGATTTGGTATCCTAAATTGAATTGGCAATGTGATTCACAAGGAATAAAGTATATCCAAATCATTTCTGTGTTTTGTTTTAAGAGCATTCATAGACTCATAGTAGATAAACCATTGAGGTATGTTGACAGAAATGTAAGAAGGTTTCAAGCAATTTCAACAGGTTCAAGTTGCTCCTTTCCAACTTTTAATGTGGCCCAACCAAGCAGGACTAGTTTGCAGCTTACACCACATGTGACTCACCATGAAGCCCACCGTAAAACTGGTCTATAGTCCATTCAAAGACAAAGCCACTGATCATTGCTTGGGTGGCAACAATGTCGAGTTGCTATCAAAATTCTAAATGTGCCCTCTATATTTCCTTACTCATCTGTTCCTGGGCTGCTCACAAACAGTTGGCCAACTAGTGTGGTCCTCAGACCATACTTTGAATAGCGCTGGCCTGTGGGACCTAAAAAATCCACCAGTCAGTATTTCCTTCTGCAAGAACCCAAGGTAAATGGACACAACCTTTTTTGAACATCAGAGATTCACTCAACGGTGTGTGAAAAGTTAGCATATTTGGGACATTGCATGTAACTGCTTAATGCCTCCAAAACCATGCAGATGGCCAAGTAGCTGACAGACATTCATGCCTTCAGTTTTAAAATTATGCCATTTCCATACAACATTAACTTTACATTTATTTATAAAGGGTACGTTTTGTTTGAAATTCTTGTAAATAATAACTGTCATTTCACATTCACCATGACACCAGAAAACAGCTTCAACCAGACACATACAATTAACGTGACCACATTGCGATTTTGCCAGCAAACAAGAGAGAACCACAAGGGATAATCTGGCACCACAGAGGAGGCGCCGAAGTCAATTCTAAAGGCTCATATCAATTCATGCCCTCACTATTGAAGCCAGATCCACCACCTGGAAAGCTCCAGCATCCTTGTAACAACCCCGCTGATCAACTGGTGTGTGGAGTCAGTCCGCCCATGGGGCATACACCCCCACGCCATAGGCAATCAGGGAAGCCAGAAGTAGAGGCCACAACTTGGCCTGGGAAGGTTTGCAATTATTTGCCTTCTGTGAAAAAGGCTTTTTGGGGAAATATTTTGCCCTTCCACAGCACTGAACTGTGCTTCATCTGTCTCTGTCCACTTCGGCTCCCACTTTGGGGCTCTGCGTGTGTCTCCCCCACTTTCCTGTGTCAACGGCTCTCAATCTCTGCACCCCAGAAAACAGTGGCCACACAAGTGCACCCCCAACTGTTGATCACTGTGAAAGAGCTACTCCTCCCACAGCAAGGGATACATTTCGGTCCATCAGCTGCCCATCCGGAGTGGTCCAGAATGGTCTGAGTGGTGCAGGGCAACGTAAGGAGAGCACTGCTTGCTGGGAGGACAGGGAGAAGGCACAGCAGCAAGTCAGTCATCCTCAGAGGAAGAACACGAGGACTGTGCCTCCAGCTGTATTCAAGAATGTAGTCAGGGCACTTCAAGCTCTATTACAAAGCTGTCATCATCAAGACAGTATGGTA
>NW_027946076.1:0-217 GCF_054177405.1 Leptonychotes weddellii | reverse complement strand
AACATGATTTGGTTTATATGTTAAAATTATCTCTCTAGTGGGGCACCTGGGTGGCTCAGTCATTAGGTGTCTGCCTTTGGCTCAGGTCATGATCCCAGGATCCTGGGATTGAGCCCTGCATTGGGCTCCTTGCTCAGTGGGGAGCCTGCTTCTCCCTCTCTTTCTGCCTGCACTCCCCCTGCTTGTGCTCTCTCTCTCCGTGTCAAATAAATAAATA
>NW_027946075.1:0-217 GCF_054177405.1 Leptonychotes weddellii | reverse complement strand
AATTTGAAACCACAAGCAGGGACTAACCCTGTCCTATTTTAAATAGACTTTCCGTTTCCTTTGTCTTGGTCAAAATGTGACTTGGTTAAAATGGAATTGTTTGTGAAATTTCTCCTATCTTAACTTTTAAAAAAGTTAAGTATCGTGTGCAGTTTTCTTTAAATAGCGGAACTTTAACTCCTTTACTTTTATTTTGGTTCTTTTGCTTTACATCCAT
>NW_027946074.1:0-217 GCF_054177405.1 Leptonychotes weddellii | reverse complement strand
GCTCCCTGGGAGGGACCGTCGCATCATGCACAGCTGTGCAGAGCCGGGACTCAGACAGCCAGGGGGGAGCCCCACACTGCCCGGCCCCGGAGGTGTGGCCCTGATGGCGTCCAGTCTCCTCGTCTGTGAACTTGGAGTTAAGACAGGGCGTGTCACACACAGGAGATGGGATGAGGTGGATATATATGGAGTTAGCACCAGGCCTGGATGTTAGGTT
>NW_027946073.1:0-217 GCF_054177405.1 Leptonychotes weddellii | reverse complement strand
AAATACCCAACTCCAGCGAGCCCTAGCTTTCCATGTGAGGGGAGAGAAATACCCAACTCCAGCCCCCTGTACCATCCTGTCTCCCAAGAAGACATAAAAATATGCATGTGGATCTAACAAGAAGACATAAAAATAATGCATGTGGATCTAACAAGAGAGGGTCAAATTACATGAGGCAAAAACAGGTAGAATTTCAAGAAGAAATAGCTGAATCCAC
>NW_027946072.1:0-217 GCF_054177405.1 Leptonychotes weddellii | reverse complement strand
AGATGGGTCTATAAGGCGTCACACATCATGAGATGACACACCTAATTGGCACCACATATTTAATTAAGCTGCATGAAGATCATGTGTTCTATCACTCTGTAAACATCCTTCCTACCTGGCCAACAGACATGTTTTATCAGGGAAATGATTTTTCTCTGTTACTATGCCTCTGCACCAGTAGGTTGGTTCAGTAATAAATGTAAGACCTTTCAGGGGA
>NW_027946071.1:0-217 GCF_054177405.1 Leptonychotes weddellii | reverse complement strand
CCCCGCCCGGCCTTTTTTCATTCAATTTCCCCACTTTCCTCTTACTACTTTTAAAGTTTAAATCTCTATGTCTAGGGATGCCTGGGTGGCTCAGTCGGTTAAGCGTCTGCCTTTGGCTCAGGTCATGATCCCAGGATCCGGGATCAGAGTCCCGCATCAAGCTCCCTGCTCAGTGGGCAGCCTACTTCTCCCTCTGCCTGCTCTGCCTGCCACTCCC
>NW_027946070.1:0-217 GCF_054177405.1 Leptonychotes weddellii | reverse complement strand
TACCTCTCATACTCAGGACAGTACAATGGGGTGGAAGAATTTGGCTCCAATTACACAAGATGGTTGGACTTGCATTTCTATGGTTTGTAGTTTGAAATTAGCTCACAGGCTCAGTTTCTTGACTTTGGTTGTCCTAAAGGAAAAGTATTGTTTTCTGTTTACAACTTTGAAAAATTCACATTTATTAGTTTTTTTTTTTAGTGTTAAAGATGTTTAA
>NW_027946069.1:0-217 GCF_054177405.1 Leptonychotes weddellii | reverse complement strand
TCAGAAATATAAATTCTTTTTCACTTCGTTCTGTAGCTGCAGTAGCAAATAAGCATCCTCAGGCAACCACCAAATCCACTCTCCTGAGGTCTCATCAAGGCAGCGTCTGGGCCGGCATTAGTGAGACCAACACCTATGTTTTTGTCACATGCTACCTTAGCAGTGCAACCAGAGACATTTTCTTTCTTTTTTTTTTTTTAAAGATTTTATTTATTTA
>NW_027946068.1:0-217 GCF_054177405.1 Leptonychotes weddellii | reverse complement strand
AGCCTGGTGATGGGTATGAAAGAGGGCACATACTGAATGGAGCACTGGGTGTTATATGCAAACAATGAATCATGGAACACTACATCAAAAACTAATGATATAATGTATGGTGATTAACATAACATAATAAAAAATAAAGAATAGAAAAAAATAAGTGAACAAAGCCGCAGAGACCTGTAAGACACCAGCAAGAGGACTAACATAGACAATGTGGTAG
>NW_027946067.1:0-1251 GCF_054177405.1 Leptonychotes weddellii | reverse complement strand
AGCAAAAGAAACAGTCAACAAAACCAAAAGACAAGCGACAGAATGGGAGAAGATATTTGCAAATGACATATCAGATAAAGGGCTAGTATCCAAAATCTATAAAGAACTTATCAAACTCAACACCCAAAGAACAAAGGATCCAATCAAGAAATGAGCAGAAGACATGAACAGACATTTTTCCAAAGAAGACATCAAAATGGCCAACAGACACATGAAAAAGTGTTCAACATCACTCGGCATCAGGGAAATCCAAATCAAAACCTCAATGAGATACCACCTCACACTAGTCAGAGTGACTAAAATTAACAAGTCAGGAAACGACAGATGTTGGCAGGGATGCAGAGAAAGGGGAACCCTCCTACACTGTTGGTGGGAATGCAAGCTGGTGCAGCCACTCTGGAAAACAGTATGGAGGGTCCTCAAAAAGTTGAAAATAGAGCTACCATACTATCCATCAATTGCCCTACTTGGTGTTTACCCCAAAGATACAAATGTAGGGATACAAATTGGTATGTGCACCCGACGTTTATAGCAACAATATCCACAATAACCAAATTGTGGAAAGAGCCAAGATGTCCACTGACAAATGAATGGATAAAGAAGATGTGGTATATATATATACAATGAAATATTATGCAGCCATCAAAAGGAATGAGATCTTGCCATTTGACGTGTTTGGAACTTGAGGGTGTTATACTGAGTGAAATAAGTCAATCAGAGAAAAACATGTATCATATGACCTCACTGATATGAGGATTTCTTAATCTCAGAAAACAAACTGAGGGTTGCTGGAGTGGAGGGTGTGGTGGGAGGAAGGGGTGGCTTGGTGATAGACATTGGGGAAGGTATGTGCTATGGTGAGTTCTGTGAATTGTGCAAGACTGTTGAATCACAGATCTATTCCTCTGAAACAAATAATGCAATATATGTTAAGAAAAGAAAAAAAAAGAAGAAGAGGCAGGAGGGGACGAATGAAGGGGGGAAATCGGAGGGGGAGACAAACCATGAGAGATGATGGACTCTGAGAAACAAACTGAGGGTTTTAGAGGGGAGGGGGGTGCGAGGAGGGGTTAGCCTAGTGATGGGTATTAAAGAGGGCACGTTCTGCATGGAGCAATGGGTGTTGTGCACAAACAATGAATCATGGAACACTACATCAAAAACTAATGATGTAATGTATGGTGATTAACATAACAATAAAAAATTTAAAAAAAATAAAAGAAATTATTATCAACAACTATATGCCAATAA
>NW_027946066.1:0-217 GCF_054177405.1 Leptonychotes weddellii | reverse complement strand
TTAGAAGCCGGAGTCTGTTAAGTCTGAGTCTCTGGCTCTCGTGATGAGTCAGATTCTTGCTGCGTGAACCCAAGGGGAGAGCGCTATGTGGGCCACCTGAGGACACAAGGACACATTTGAAGTTCAGTGTCTGGACTTTGTTCTCACGTGGGCACACGCACAGCCCGGCACTCCCTTTCTTGCCTTCCTAATCTTGGATCGCTGCAGCCTTGCCCTC
>NW_027946065.1:0-217 GCF_054177405.1 Leptonychotes weddellii | reverse complement strand
TCTGCATTTCTAACAAGCCCCCAGATGCTGTTGGTCCATTACCCACACTGTGAATAGTAATGATTTAGATAATCTGTGAAGTGAAAGATGACAGAGAAAAAAATGTGTGATGAGGAAATTAATTTGGTTGTTGTTCTGTTTTATTTTTATGTGGGAAATGGTTAACCCAAGAAAGAGGCACTGTCGTAATCCCGGCCCACCTCTATCTAGTCTTTTG
>NW_027946064.1:0-217 GCF_054177405.1 Leptonychotes weddellii | reverse complement strand
AGGGGAAAAAAAAAAAATTTTTTTTCTTAGATAAAGAAAAAAAGCCTCAAACTAGAAATGTCAAAGGTAATCGAAGCCAAATGAGACATTCTACAGCCAGCGGTGACAGCATTGCCTTTCACCTTCCCATCAACAGACACCGTATATTTTTTAATGGAATTACATTAAAGTATGTTTATATAATTCTAAAAGAATGAAATATCACTATCTCAATAGA
>NW_027946063.1:0-217 GCF_054177405.1 Leptonychotes weddellii | reverse complement strand
AAGAATAATTTCCAGTCCATGGAATTTATCCAGAGTTACCAAGGATCCAATTCAGAAGCAAAATTGCTGCTCTAGAAACCTAAGAAAATTTTTTATATTTTTTTAGAATTTTATTTTATGTTAGTCACCATACATCATTAGTTTTTGATGTAGTGTTCCATGATTCATTGTTTGCGTATAACACCCAGTGCTCCATTCAATACGTGCCCTCTTTAAT
>NW_027946062.1:0-217 GCF_054177405.1 Leptonychotes weddellii | reverse complement strand
GGTGGTGGGTATTGAGGAGGGCACGTTCTGCATGGAGCACTGGGTGTTGTGCACGAGCAATGAATCATGGAACACTTCATCTAGAACTAATGATGTAATGTATGGGGATTAACATAAGAATAAAAAAAAAAAAAAGAAATCTTAGAGAAATTACTATCCATCAGGTTTTGGTGCCTGCCGTGATAGCAGGAACGCATGAATGAAAGACAGCGCTTGC
>NW_027946061.1:0-217 GCF_054177405.1 Leptonychotes weddellii | reverse complement strand
AAAAAGGAAAGAAAGAAGAAGAATCCAACAACAACAATTTAAAAAACCTGTTAGAACTGATAAATGAATTCAGTAAAGTTGCAGGGTACAAAATCAATATACAAAAATTAGTTGTATTTCTATACACTAACAACAAATTATCAGAAAGAGAAATTAAGAAAACAATCCCATTTACAATTGCACCAAAAAAAAAAAAAAACAGAACAAAACCTGGGAA
>NW_027946060.1:0-217 GCF_054177405.1 Leptonychotes weddellii | reverse complement strand
TGCAATGCTGCCCTCTTGGAATAAAGTAGGAAGTTTGCCCTTTGATATTTTTTGGAAGAGTTTGAAAAAGATTGGTGTTCATCCTAATTCTGTATGGATCTTGTGATCTTTAGTCATGACTACTCCATTGGAATCCCTACATTACAAAATGCAATTCTCCTAGGAGAAAGAAGCTCTGTGACTCACGGTATAGCTTGTCCTCTGCTTTCTAATACAG
>NW_027946059.1:0-217 GCF_054177405.1 Leptonychotes weddellii | reverse complement strand
TCTGCATTTCTAATAAGTTCCCAGATGCTGCAAATCCCACACTTTGAGCAGCAAGAGTTTATCTGTAGCTCAATTGTGTTCTCTTAAGTTCCCACAAATATGTTTAGATGAAAGATCATTCATTTTTCCTGACAATTAAGCCTTAGCATTGCAAACTCTCTAATGAGATTTAAGTTCTGTTTAAGCTGGAAGGATTTAAATTTTCCTGGGGGAGAAT
>NW_027946058.1:0-217 GCF_054177405.1 Leptonychotes weddellii | reverse complement strand
ATCCACTGAGATCTGTGTTTTGCTTGCTACTGCAGCATAACTTGGTCTACCCTACTAAAACAGAATTTAATAAAAGAAGGGCTTTATATTCAACTTGAGCCGTCTCCAGATTGTTAACATTTTATTCCCAGATCATCTTAATATTGACCTTTAATCACATTGCTGAAGCTCCATTGGGCAGTATGGCTGGGGGAAAAAAATGCAAAGAAATAAAGAA
>NW_027946057.1:0-217 GCF_054177405.1 Leptonychotes weddellii | reverse complement strand
GTGTATACCTACCCCCCACACACACTCCCTTGTACCCAAGCCCCTGTACACACAAACACACATGCCCCCATGTCCACACATCCTGTACACACAAACACACAACTTCTAGACACACACACTCCCCTGTACATTCAAACACATATCTAAACACACACACCCTTGTACAGAAACAGACACACACACACACACACACACACACCCCTAGACACACACACCC
>NW_027946056.1:0-1251 GCF_054177405.1 Leptonychotes weddellii | reverse complement strand
GAGGGGCGGTCCTCATGGTGTCCTGGCCCCCCGAGCTGGAGGGCTGGGGGCTAGGATGGCGGAAGGGACAGCTTTGATGGCTGTGGTGAGAATGAGGCAGGGTAGCTCCCGGAACTCTACTTCCTGTCGCTGCGGTCTAGGGGTGCCCCCTTTCCATCTCAGTGGTGATCTTGCAGGATAGATCACCTCCCCCTCCTCCCACCAGCCTTAAAACTCCCTGGTCAAATCCAAGTGGATGCTTGGCCACTGGGCAGAACTTCCAGGGGGTGACTGAGGTGACTGTCCCCCACCTCCTTGACCTCCTGCTAATCTAGAGAATGCAAACTCCCTGTAGGTGAGGCTGGAAAGCCTCGTGTGCTGCTCCAGGAAGAACTGGCAGGGAGCGGGGAGAACGTCAACATTTCCCGAACCTCCTCTACATCTCAAACACCGTATCTATTGGGTGCTTTACATATATTACCTTATTTACTCCTCACAACAAGGCTGCAAGGGGCACATGATTTTCTCCCCCAGGAAAGAGAAGCTCAGAGAAGTTAAGACACTGGCTCAAGTAAGCAGCAGAGACTGAGATAGGTCACTCTGGAGTCTATGTTCTACTTATTATAATAAGTCTTTGGGTTTTTTTGTGTGACACATAGGAAGAACCAGGGGTCCTGGGCCCTGGGTGGGGAGGGGTGACTCCCTTAACCCTGAGCAGCGATTTGGAGACTAGAGAGGAAGAAACCCAGAAACCCGTTGATGGGAAGCAAGACTTTAGACTTGCTAATTGGGAGAAGAAAGGCACAGAGTGAACCCAACTCTGAGATGTGGGGCTTGGCAGAGCAGATAGAACTCTATAGCTCTGCTAACTCTCTAAAAAAATAGGAAGCGGCCAGTGATTACACCCCTACCTGGGGCAGGTGGACTTGCCTACTGACCTACAGGGAGTTTGCATTCTCTAGATTAGCAGGAGGTCAAGGAGGTGGGGGACAGTCACCTCAGTCACCCCCTGGAAGTTCTGCCCAGTGGCCAAGCATCCACTTGGATTTGACCAGGGAGTTTTAAGGCTGGTGGGAGGAGGGGGAGGTGATCTATCCTGCAAGATCACCACTGAGATGGAAAGGGGGCACCCCTAGACCGCAGCGACAGGAAGTAGAGTTCCGGGAGCTACCCTGCCTCATTCTCACCACAGCCATCAAAGCTGTCCCTTCCGCCATCCTAGCCCCCAGCCCTCCAGCTCGGGGGGCCAGGACACCATGAGGACCGCCCCTC
>NW_027946055.1:0-217 GCF_054177405.1 Leptonychotes weddellii | reverse complement strand
TTGGGGAGGCTAGGAAGGCTCTGTCTAGACTAAAGGCGATTGGACCATGCACACCCAGTTCAGGCAGCCCCACCAGTCAGGGCTCCTCCAGTTTCTGCCCAGGTGAAAGACAAGCAGAAGCAACTGAGCAGACATCGCCTTGTCCCATTTCAGGAGTTCTAAGAGAGGTTTATAATTGAAAGTTCTCGGGGCGCCTGGGCGGCTCAGTTGGTTAAGC
>NW_027946054.1:0-217 GCF_054177405.1 Leptonychotes weddellii | reverse complement strand
ATAGTTAATGTACTTACGAAAATGAGTGAATCCCTCTCATGTATTTGATACAAAACATCTTAAATGTAAGAAGAAATACAGTAGTCCCCCCCACCCATGGTTTTGTTTTCTAGGGTTTCAGTTTCCTGCCGTCTAGAAGCAGGTGAACCTCCTGACTGTCCTCAGAAGGTCAATAGGAGCCTCACACTACGTCACAGTGCCTACATCCTTCCCCTCA
>NW_027946053.1:0-217 GCF_054177405.1 Leptonychotes weddellii | reverse complement strand
AGATGATAATTATAAAAATATAGCAATTGATAAGCATTGAAATGTTACTATGTAAGAGGCCTATGCTGAGTTTTACATATTCTTTAAACTAGAAGCACAGGGTCATATTCCAATCATTTGGCTCCTTACCCTTCCACTCTGCTGTCACCTCGTGATACCAAAAATCCCTCCCTCGTGATGGAGTCAGCAGCATCAAGAATAGTTTGCAGGAGAGAGT
>NW_027946052.1:0-217 GCF_054177405.1 Leptonychotes weddellii | reverse complement strand
TTCCCAGAATCCATAATTGCATGAGCTAATTCCTTATAATTAATCTCCTTACATATATTATTGTACTTTGAATATGTATTTTATATATATATATATATAAGACTTTCATTTTCCTGGTTATATAAGGCACATAAGATACAGTGACTAGGGCTCAAAGAGCAAACAAGAGGCTATTTGCAAATGGAGATGGATACAAGAAATTTTGAATTTGTTGAAC
>NW_027946051.1:0-217 GCF_054177405.1 Leptonychotes weddellii | reverse complement strand
AATGTATGGTGATTAATGTAACAATAAAAATTTTTTTTAAAAAAGAATACTAATATTTACATTATAGGGATCCCAGAAGAAGAAAAAGAGATAAATGGGCAGAAAACTTATTTGAATAAATAATGGCTGAAAACTTCTCTAACCTGGAGAAGGAAATAGACATCCAGGTCTAGGAAGCAAAGAAAGTCCCAAACCAGTTGAATCCAAAGAGACCTAT
>NW_027946050.1:0-217 GCF_054177405.1 Leptonychotes weddellii | reverse complement strand
GCTTTTTGTGGACATACGTTTTCATTTCTTTTGTGCAAATACCTGTGAGTGCAGGAAAGGATTCTGGGAAGATGACAGAATAGGAACTACCAAGAATCTGTCTCTCCATCTAGACAACAATTGTGCTGGCAGAATCTGTCTGATGTAACTACTTTGGAATTCTAGAATCTGTTGAAGGCTTATGACTTCCAGGGGAAGAACTGGACAGTAAACTGAT
>NW_027946049.1:0-217 GCF_054177405.1 Leptonychotes weddellii | reverse complement strand
TTTTTTTTTTTTAAAGATTTTATTTATTTGAGAGAGAGAGAATGAGAGACAGAGAGCATGAGAGGGAGGAGGGTCAGAGGGAGAAGCAGACTCCCTGCCGAGCAGGGAGCCCGATGCGGGACTCGATCCCGGGACTCCAGGATCATGACCTGAGCCGAAGGCAGTCGCTTAACCAACTGAGCCACCCAGGCGCCCTGTATATTCTTTTCTAAGACTG
>NW_027946048.1:0-217 GCF_054177405.1 Leptonychotes weddellii | reverse complement strand
TGTGTACATATATACCCGTGTATGTACATATATGTGTAGGTATTATATGTAGAAAGAAGTAGACAGTGCGTATAAATATATTAGGCAGGTGATACGTAGATACATAGAGAGAATTCCAGAGGGTCCACGTGTCCGTTTCCACTTGCCTCATTGGAATCCCAGTATGAGAGACTGCACTGCGCTTCTAATATAAACCACTGTCCCTTTCAGGCATCAC
>NW_027946047.1:0-217 GCF_054177405.1 Leptonychotes weddellii | reverse complement strand
TTACTAAAGTACATTATAAGCCTGTGCCTCCTTTGTTTTGGCTTATTTCTGTTAAAGTCAAAGGGCACTGAAATGTTAAGATTTCTTTTCTTTTTTTTTTTTTTATTCTTATGTTAATCCCCATACATTACATCATTAGTTTTAGATGTAGTGTTCCATGATTCATTGTTTGTGCATAACACCCAGTGCTCCATGCAGACTGTGCCCTCCTCAATAC
>NW_027946046.1:0-217 GCF_054177405.1 Leptonychotes weddellii | reverse complement strand
GAGCACTGGGTGTTATACGCAAACAATGAATCATGGAACACTATATCAAAAGATAATGATGTAATGTGTGGTGATTAACATAACATAATAATAAAAAAAAATGTTTGATGTGAGGTTTACAGAAAAAATAAATAGCAAGTTTCTTTAAACCAGTGATTGCCAAATACTAGTGTACATTAAAATTAGCTAGAGCATTTTTAAAAGGCAAACTCTTGAG
>NW_027946045.1:0-1251 GCF_054177405.1 Leptonychotes weddellii | reverse complement strand
GCTAGGCTGTCATTGAAACTAGAAGGAGAGAGAAAAAACTTCCAGGACAAACAAAAACTAAAGGAATTTGCAAACACGAAACCAGCCCTACAAGAAATATTGAAAGGGGTCCTCTAAGCAAAGAGAGAGCCTAAAAGTAACATAGACCAGAAAGGAACAGAGACAGTATACAGTAACAGTCACCTTAGAGGCAATACAATGGCACTAAATTCATATCTTTCAATAGTTACCCTGAATGTAAATGGACTAAATGCCCCAATCAAAAGACACAGGCTATCAGATTGGATAAAAAAACAAGACCTATCGATATGCTGTCTGCAAGAGACTCATTTTAGACCCAAAGACACCTCCAGATTGAAAGTGAGGGGGTGGAAAACCATTTACCATGCTAATGGACACCAAAAGAAAGCTGGGATGGCAATCCTTATATCAGAAAAATTAGATTTTAAACCAAAGACTATAATAAAAGACAAGGAAGGACACTGTATCATACCTCAAGGGTCTATCCAACAAGAAGATCTAACAATTGTAAATATTGATGCCCCTAACATGGGAGCAGCCAATTATATAAGCCAATTAATAACAAAAGCAAAGAAACACATTGACAAAAATATAATAATAGTAGGGGACTTTAACACCCCCCTCACTGAAATGGACAGATCATCTAAGCAAAAGATCAACAAGGAAATAAAGACTTTAAATGACACACTGGACCAAATGGACTTCACAGATATATTCAGAATATTCCATCCCAAAGCAACAGAATACATATTCTTCTCCAGTGTCCTTGGAACATCCTCCAGAATACATCACATCCTAGATCACAAATCAGGTCTCAACCAGTACCAAAAGACTGGGATCATTCCCTGCATATTTTCAGACCACAGTGCTTTGAAACTAGAACTCAATCACAAGAGGAAAGTCGGAAAGAACTCAAATACACAGAGGCTAAAGAGCATCCTACTAAAGAATGAATGGGTCAACCAGTAAATTAAAGAAGAATTAAAAAAATTCATGGAAACAAATGAAAATGAAAACACAACTGTTCAAAATCTTTGGGATGCAGCAAAGGCAGTCCTAAGAGGAAAGTATATAGCAATACAAGCCTTTCTCAAGAAATAAGAAAGGTCTCAAATACACAACCTAACCCTACAAATAAAGGAGCTGGAGAAAGAACAGGAAATAAAGCCTGAACCTAGCAAGAGAAGAGAAATAATAAAGATCAGAGCAGAAATCAATGAAATAGAAACC
>NW_027946044.1:0-217 GCF_054177405.1 Leptonychotes weddellii | reverse complement strand
TCCAAATCAAAACCTCAATGAGATACCACCTCACACCAATCAGAATGGCTAGAATTTACAAGTCAGGAAACGACAGATGTTGGCGGGGATGCGGAGAAAGGGGAACCCTCCTACACTGTTGGTGGGAATGCAAGCTGGTGCAGCCACTCTGGAAAACTGTATGGAGGTTCCTCAAAAAGTTGAAAATAGAGCTACCCTACGATCCAGCAATTGCACT
>NW_027946043.1:0-217 GCF_054177405.1 Leptonychotes weddellii | reverse complement strand
GATACAAAAGTAGGGATTCGAAGGGGTACGTGCACCCCGATGTTTATAGCAGCAATGTCCACAATAGCCAAACTGTGGAAAGAGCCAAGATGTCCATCGACAGATGACTGGATAAAGAAGATGTGGTATATATATACAATGGAATATTATGCAGCCATCAAAAGGAATGAGATCTTGCCATTTGCAACGACGTGGATGGAACTGGAGGGTATTATGT
>NW_027946042.1:0-217 GCF_054177405.1 Leptonychotes weddellii | reverse complement strand
AGAGCGTGAACTCTCGGAGACTCCTCACCATTCCTCTAGGTCCTGCGAGCCTCGCTGCCTTTGCTCAGGCCCTTCCTCCGTCTGGGACACCCTCTCTCTCTCTCGCTCTCTCTGTCGGTCACCTCTAGAAAACTTGCTCAAGACTAACCTTCATAGGGCAGTTCTCTTTTCTGAAGGTTAGTCTTGAGCAATCCAGCAACTGCACTACTAGGTATTT
>NW_027946041.1:0-217 GCF_054177405.1 Leptonychotes weddellii | reverse complement strand
TTTCTTTTACACACTGATTATCCAAGGTGCTTCTTTTACTCCAACATTTTTTTAACCTGTGCGTTGATTTTAAAATGCAGACTGTAGGGGTGCCTGGGTGGCTCAGTCTATTGAGCATCTCAGCATCATGAGATCAAGCCCTCCCATCAGGCTCCAAGCTGTGTGCAGAGTCTGCTTAGGATTCTTTCCTTTTCCTCTCTCTCTGCCCCTCCCCACA
>NW_027946040.1:0-217 GCF_054177405.1 Leptonychotes weddellii | reverse complement strand
GAGCTGAAGACCAAGAGCCCAACAACCTTTCCCATGTCCCACCGTCATCACTGACTCTGGTCACTAGTCAACCATGCTGACATGATGATTATTGTCCAATAAAGATGGTAGTGGGAGTAATATTTTGACCTGATTGAATTGCTTTGTCCACAAACAAATGGCAAGCACATTTTCTTGCTCAATTCCTCTGCACACATCATAAAGGCACTTTCATAAA
>NW_027946039.1:0-217 GCF_054177405.1 Leptonychotes weddellii | reverse complement strand
CTCATTGGTTCCTTGTTCTTTTTTTTTTTTTCTAGATCATCCTATTAGAATTTTATTATTTTTACACCAGAACTATGAAATGCTTAAGACAGATTACTAAATAAAAAATAAAATAGGGAGTCGGCGGAGCAAGATGGCGGAGGAGTAGGAGACCTGGATTTCGTCTCCTCTCAGGAATTCAGCTGGATAGGGATCAAACCATTCTGAACACCTACAA
>NW_027946038.1:0-217 GCF_054177405.1 Leptonychotes weddellii | reverse complement strand
ACCCTTTCAGATTGATTGTATGATGTCTGCATCTTGGTGGTCTTCTGTTCTTGCTTTCATATTGTTGTCCCCCAAGAAGAGAAAAGCACCTTGGGCTGTCCTTAAAAATATGTGTGAAGAGGACAAAGAACATCTGGCTGTTCATTTTCTTATGGGAGAGCTTCTGCCTCCTTCCTCCTGTGGACATTGATCCCTGGCCCGACTGGGGAAGGGATCA
>NW_027946037.1:0-217 GCF_054177405.1 Leptonychotes weddellii | reverse complement strand
GGCCTGTGTCCTCCCGCCCCCTTCTAGGGTCCCCCCTCCAGGCAACATCTGAGATTGGCGAGGCATCCACCCGTGGCTGCTGGGCAGGACCGGAACAACCACCTTTGCTGGAGGAGAAATGCTTGCCCTTGATTTCCTCACACTCAGCACACAGACCTCATGCTCCAAGGGTTCCATCTGTGGGGGACGTGCTTCACCAGCTACTGGAGAACTGGGT
>NW_027946036.1:0-217 GCF_054177405.1 Leptonychotes weddellii | reverse complement strand
AGAAAGGGAGAAGAGAAGCAGAACATATACATATTGTAACCAACAAGAGCCTGCAGAAAACTTTATATCCTCCAAATCAGCTTTTAAGGTTTGTAAAGAGTTAAGAAGGACTGCCTGCGTAACCTGGGGCATTACTGTCCAGGTTTATTACTGTTCTTCCCAAGTGAAAGCAAGAAGATACGGACTATCCTTATGAACTGGAATGCTAAAAGTGCAC
>NW_027946035.1:0-217 GCF_054177405.1 Leptonychotes weddellii | reverse complement strand
TAACCCCTGCCTCTGCAAATAACAGCCATTAGAACACAGTAGTAAAATATCCTTACGTCATCTGTTTGCTGTTCCAGCTTGACATTTATTTTCATTAGACCGTTGACTTTATCTTCTTCCACCTGGAGATCATCCAGTGTTTGCTGATGGGCTTCCTGCAGAGACTTCTTCCCCTTGGTCAGTTTGGAAATGTTTTCCTTAAGTGCTGTCATTTCTT
>NW_027946034.1:0-1251 GCF_054177405.1 Leptonychotes weddellii | reverse complement strand
GCATCTATTGAGAGGATCATATGGTTCTTGTTCTTTCTTTTATTAATGTATTGTATTACATTGATTGATTTGTGGATGTTGAACCAACCTTGCAGCCCAGGGATAAATTCCACTTGGTCGTGGTGAATAATCCTTTTAATGTACTGTTGGATCCTACTGGCTAGTATTTTGGTGAGAATTTTTGCATCCATGTTCATCAAGGATATTGGTCTGTAATTCTCCTTTTTGACGGGGTCTTTGGTTTGGGGATCAAGGTAATGGTGGACTCATAAAACAAGTTTGGAAGTTTTCCTTCCATTTCCATTTTTGGGAACAGTTTCAGAAGAATAGGTATTAATTCTTCTTGAAATGTTTGGTAGAATTCCCCTGGGAAGCCATCTGGCCCTGGGCTCTTGTTTGTTGGGAGATTTTTGATTACTGCTTCAATTTCCTTGGTGGTAATGGGTCAGTTCAGGTTTTCTATCTCTTCCTGGTTCAGATTTGGCAGTTGATACATCTCTAAGAATGCATCCATTTCTTCCAGATTAGCTAATTTGCCAGTATATAGTTGCTCATAATATGTTCTTATAATTGTTTCTATTTCTTTGGTGTTGGTTGTGATCTCTCCTCTTTCATTCATGATTTTGTTGGTTTGGGTCATTTCTCTTTTCTTTTTGATAAGTCTGGCCAGGTATTTATCAGTCTTACTAATTCTTTCAAAGAACCAGCTCCTAATTTCATTGATTTGTTCTACTGTTCTTTTGGTTTCTATTTCATTGATTTCTGCTCTGATCTTTATTATTTCTCTTCCCCTGCTGGGTTTAGGCTTTATTTGCTGTTCTTTCTCCAGCTCCTTTAGGTGTATGATGAGGTTTCTTGAGAAAGGCTTGTATTGCTATATACTTTCCCCTTAGGACTGCCTTTGCTGCATCCCAAAGATTTTGAACAGTTGTGTTTTCATTTTATTGGTTTCCATGCATTTTTTTAATTCTTCTTTAATTTCCTGGTTGACCCATTCATTCTTTAGTAGGATGCTTTTTAGCCTCCATGTATTTGAGTTCTTTCCAACTTTCCTCTTGTGATTGAGTTCTAGTTTCAAAGCATTGCGGTCTGAAAATACACAGGGAATGATCCCAATCTTTTGGTACTGGCTGAGACCTGATTTGTGACCTAGGATATGATCTACTCTGGAGACTGTTCCATAGGCACTAGAGAAAATGAGTATTCTGTTGCTTTGGGATGGAATGTTCTGAATATATCTGTGAAGTCCAT
>NW_027946033.1:0-217 GCF_054177405.1 Leptonychotes weddellii | reverse complement strand
AAAATTTAAAAAAAAAATAAATAAATAAATAAATAAAATAAAATCATGAGGTTAGAAAACTCTTAAGTTGAAAAGAGACATGCACCTCTGTGTTTATTGCAACATTATTTATAGAACCCAAGATATGGAAGCAACCCAAGTGTCCATCCATAGATGAATAGATAAAGAAGATGTATGGGGGTGCCTGTGTGGCTCAGTCGGTTAAGCATCTATCTGC
>NW_027946032.1:0-217 GCF_054177405.1 Leptonychotes weddellii | reverse complement strand
TCTTTGCTTATTTGTAAGATCTCTATATTAAACTTAAAAATGGCTAATGGTCAAAAGGAGAAATACAAATAGCTCACAGTGGGGTGCCTGGGTGGCTCAGTCGGTTAAGCGACTGTCTTCGGCTCAGGTCATGATCCCAGGGTCCTGGGATCGAGCCCTGCATCGGGCTCCCTGCTATGCAGGAAACCTGCTTCTCCCTTTCCCACTCCCCCTGCTT
>NW_027946031.1:0-217 GCF_054177405.1 Leptonychotes weddellii | reverse complement strand
CAGAGCCTGCACACAGCGGACGCCGGTGGCAGCCATGGACGGGGTGCTCAGTCTCCCTTCCAGAAAGAGGATGTGAGGGCGATCTGGCTGCGACATCTGTCACCCCATTGATCACCAGGGTTGATTCGGCTGATCTGGCTGGCTAGGTGGGTGTCCCCTTCCTCCCTCACCGCTCCATGTGCGTCCCTCCCGAAGCTGCGCGCTCGGTCGAAGAGGA
>NW_027946030.1:0-217 GCF_054177405.1 Leptonychotes weddellii | reverse complement strand
TGTATGGTGCACACGATACATGTATCTGTGAGTCCATGTGTCTGAATGTGTGGTATATATGTCTGGTGTGTGACTGTGGCTTGTGTGTGCGTGTGGTGTGTGACACGGTGCGTGTCTGTGTGTCTGTGCGCGGTGTATATGCCGATGCGTGCGTTTGTGTGGTGTGCGTGTGGTGTGTGTGGTGTGTGGTGTGTGACACAGTGTGTGTCTGTGTGTC
>NW_027946029.1:0-217 GCF_054177405.1 Leptonychotes weddellii | reverse complement strand
ATAAAGGTGGAAAGTCTCAAAAAAAAAAAAAAGGAAGGGGCCCTGGGGTTTTAATTGGGCTGGTAAACAAGGGCTTCATCTTTAAGTCTTATAGGAGCCTTGAAGAAGGATGCAAATGGGTCTTATCTTGAAATACTAGAAAGCGGGGCAGTCCTTTGAGGCTTAGCCTTGGACCAGCAAAGGATAGCAGATTTGGGGGAACAAAACAGTAGGGGAT
>NW_027946028.1:0-217 GCF_054177405.1 Leptonychotes weddellii | reverse complement strand
ATAGATTTGGGGATTAGAGAAGTCATTGTAGGCTCCCAGCTATCTTCATGATCTGTGCCCTAGGCTCTCCTTGCCCAAGCACACTTCTTGCAGAACTTCCTAGGAAGTGTTAGAATTGAAAAGAGAAAGACATGTATCATATGACCTCACTGATATGAGGAATTCTTAATCTCAGGAAACAAACTGAGGGTTGCTGGAGTGGGGGGTGGGTGGGAGG
>NW_027946027.1:0-217 GCF_054177405.1 Leptonychotes weddellii | reverse complement strand
GGCTCCGTCCACAGCAGACTGGAGGATGCTGCAGGGGACTGTCCCGGGCTCCGTCCACAGCAGACTGGAGGATGCTGCAGGGGACTGTCCCGGGCTCCCTCCACAGCAGGCAGGAGGATGCTGCAGGTGACTGTTCTGGAAGGAGCAAGCAGCACAGCTGTGTTATTGACTAGTAGCAGGCAGCTTTTCCTTGCCTGCCACCTAAAAGCAGACTTGC
>NW_027946026.1:0-217 GCF_054177405.1 Leptonychotes weddellii | reverse complement strand
GGGAGCTCTCGCGCCCTAGCACTCATCAATGGCAGACCTAAACCTCGCAGGAAGAGAGGCACCTTGCATAGGGTACTATTTTATTTTATTTATTTATTTTTTTATTCTTATGTTAATCCCCATACATTACATCATTAGTTTTAGATAAAGTGTTCCATGATTCATTGTTTGTGCATAACACCCAGTGCTCCATGCAGAACGTGCCCTCCTCAATACC
>NW_027946025.1:0-217 GCF_054177405.1 Leptonychotes weddellii | reverse complement strand
ACCCTTTCAGATTGATTATATGATGTCTGCATCTTGGTGGTCTTCTGTTCTTGCTTTCATATTGTTGTCCCCCAAGAAGAGAAAAGCACCTTGGGCTGTCCTTAAAAATATGTGTGAAGAGGACAAAGAACATCTGGCTGTTCATTTTCTTATGGGAGAGCTTCTGCCTCCTTCCTCCTGTGGACATTGATCCCTGGCCGGACTGGGGAAGGGATCA
>NW_027946024.1:0-217 GCF_054177405.1 Leptonychotes weddellii | reverse complement strand
CTCCTTGCCCCATCTCCCAATTCCAATTCTCTATTCCTCACTTCACTTCTGGACTGATTTACCAATCCTCCCAATTGTTTTTTTTTTTTTTTTTAGAGTATTTAAAAGTAAGTTCAAATCATTCTGTCATTTTACCCCTGAATCTAACTACTAAAGATGTTTTTAAACAACTGCTATGTCATTATCATACTTAATAATAATTAAAAAAATACCATCT
>NW_027946023.1:0-1251 GCF_054177405.1 Leptonychotes weddellii | reverse complement strand
TTCTCATTGGTTTCCATGAATTGTTTAAGTTCTTCTTTGATTTCCTGGTTTACCCAAACATTCTTGAGCAGAGTGGTATTTAGCTTCCAAGTGTTTGAATTTCTTCCAAATTTTTTCTTGTGATTGAGTTCCAGTTTTAAAGCGTTATGGTCTCAGAGACGCAGGGAATAATCTCAGTCTTTTGGTACCGGTTGAGACCTATTTGTGACCCAGTATGTGGTCTATTCTAGAGAAAGCTCCATGTGCGCTTGAGAAGAATGAGTATTCTGTTGTGTGGAAGTACTATATATATCTATGAGGTCCATCTGGTCCAGTGTGTCATTCAAAGCTCTTGTTTCTTTGTTGATTTTCTGCTTAGATGATCTGTCTATTGCTGAGAGTGGAGTATTGAGGTTTCCTACAATTAACGTATTGTATCAATATGACTCTTTATTTTGGTTAACAGTGGCTTATGTAGGTGGATGCTCCCATGTTGGGGGCATAGATATTTACAACTGTTAGATCTTCTTGTTGGATAGACCCTATAAGAATGATATAGTGTCCTTCTGTGTCTCTAACTACAGTCTTTAGCTTAAAATCTAATTTGTCTGATAAGAATTGCAACCCCAGCTTTCTTTTGAGGTCAGCTGGCATGGAAGATGGGTCTCCATCCATTCACTTTCACTCTGGTTGTATTTGTAGGTTCAAAATGAGTCTCTTGTAGACAGCATATAGATGGGCCCTGTCCTTTTATCCAACCTGCAACCCTGTGCAGTTTTATGGGAGCACTTAGGCCATTCATGTTGAGAGTGATTATTGAAAGGTATGAATTTATTGTCATCATGTTGCCTGTGAAGACCTTGTTTTTATAGATTGTCCCTGTAAATTTATTTTCTATACACTCTTGGGGTCTTTCTCCTTTTAGAGAACCCTCCTTAATATTTCTTGCAGGGCCAGCTTAGTGGTCACATATTCTTTCAGTTTCTGCCTTTTCTTTGAAGCTCTGCATCTCTCCAACCATTTTAAATGACAGCCTTGCTGGATAAAGTATTCTTGGCTGCATGTTCTTCTCATTTAGTACCCTGAATATGTCTTGCCAGGCCTTTCTGGCTTGCCAGGTCTCTGTGGATAGGTCTGACGTTATTCTGATATTCCTCCCTCTGTACATAAGGAATCTCTTCCCCCTACCTGACCTTAAGATGGTTTCCTTGGTTCTAAGATTTGTGAGTTTTACTATTACATGCTGGGGTGTTGGCCTGTTTTCCTTGATCT
>NW_027946022.1:0-217 GCF_054177405.1 Leptonychotes weddellii | reverse complement strand
AATATTCCCTGATATCCGTTTGACTATTAATAATTAATATAAAGGATACTAGTTGTTTATGGGAGTGAACATAATTCAGCTCTACTGTTTCTCATATAAAAGAGATCCTTCCTCGCTCCTTGTAAATACCGTCTCAATACAAAGGAGACTGATCTGTCCAAATTTTCTCTCTTCTCTTCTCCACATGAAGACCAGAGTGCTGCTTCTAAAGTGTGGT
>NW_027946021.1:0-217 GCF_054177405.1 Leptonychotes weddellii | reverse complement strand
GGGTTTTAGAGGGGAGGCGGTGGGGGGATGGGTTAGCCCGCTGATGGGTATTAAGGAGGGCAGGTATTAAAGGAGCACTGGATGTTATATGCAAACAATGAATCATGGGACACTACATCAAAAACTAATGATGTAATGTATGGTGACTAACATAACATGATAAAATAAAATTAAAAAAAAAAGAAAAAAAGAAAAAAAAGTTACTGACCATGCAAAA
>NW_027946020.1:0-217 GCF_054177405.1 Leptonychotes weddellii | reverse complement strand
ACCCTTTCAGATTGATTGTATGATGTCTGCATCTTGGTGGTCTTCTGTTCTTGCTTTCATATTGTTGTCCCCCAAGAAGAGAAAAGCACCTTGGGCTGTCCTTAAAAATATGTGTGAAGAGGACAAAGAACATCTGGCTGTTCATTTTCTTATGGGAGAGCTTCTGCCTCCTTCCTCCTGTGGACATTGATCCCTGGCCGGACTGGGGAAGGGATCA
>NW_027946019.1:0-217 GCF_054177405.1 Leptonychotes weddellii | reverse complement strand
ACTAGGCCTGTTTAACCCTTGGTGAGGGAGTCAATATCATACTGAATGGTCCCTGCTTACTCAAACATATTGACTACGTCAGATCTTTACCCCCATGTTGAGGCTATCTGTGGTGCCTCATCAGTATTTACTTTTGACTTCTTAGGTTATTGATCAGCTAACTCTGGCCATACCATTGAGGCTCCTGAGACAAATCCTTACTATATGTTCAGCTTTT
>NW_027946018.1:0-217 GCF_054177405.1 Leptonychotes weddellii | reverse complement strand
CATCACACATTTGTCAACATCCATAGAATGTCAAACACCGAGGGTAAACCCTAAGGTAAACTATGGATTTTAGTTAATAATCATGTATCAATATTGGTTCATCCATGATAATATACCTACTACACTAATGTACGATGTTAATACCAGTGGAAACCCCCACATGATGAAGGGGGTGTGTGGAAACTGTATGTACTTCCTACGTATGTTTTCTGTAAAC
>NW_027946017.1:0-217 GCF_054177405.1 Leptonychotes weddellii | reverse complement strand
GGTGATGGGTATTGAGGCGGGCACGTTCTGCATGGAGCACTGGGTGTTATGCACAAACAATGAATCATGGAACACTACATCTAAAACTAATGATGCAATGTATGGGGATTAACATAAGAATAAAAAAATTTAAAAAAAAAAAGAAAGCATTCCCATTTACAATAGTATCAAAAACAATAAAATATTGGGGGACCTGGGTGGCTCAGATGGTTAAGTT
>NW_027946016.1:0-217 GCF_054177405.1 Leptonychotes weddellii | reverse complement strand
GAGCACTGGGTGTTATATGCAAACAATGAATCATGGAACACTATATCAAAAGATAATGATGTAATGTGTGGTGATTAACATAACATAATAATAAAAAAAAATGTTTGATGTGAGGTTTACAGAAAAAATAAATAGCAAGTTTCTTTAAACCAGTGATTGCCAAATACTAGTGTACATTAAAATTAGCTAGAGCATTTTTTAAAGGCAAACTCTTGAG
>NW_027946015.1:0-217 GCF_054177405.1 Leptonychotes weddellii | reverse complement strand
TTTTTTTTTTTTTTTTTAACAAACCCTTGTGTCGAGGGCTGACTTTCAATAGATCGCAGCGAGGGAGCTGCTCTGCTACGTACGAAACCCCGACCCAGAAGCAGGTCGTCTACGAATGGTTTAGCACCAGGTTCCCCACGAACGTGCGTTGCGTGACGGGCGAGGGGGCGGCCCCCTTTCCGGCCGCGCCCCATTTCCCGGGACGAGGGGCTCTCCG
>NW_027946014.1:0-217 GCF_054177405.1 Leptonychotes weddellii | reverse complement strand
AGAAAAGTTTAACACACGGAGATTGCTTTTATTTTATTTTTTATTTTTTTAAAGATTTTATTTATTTGACAGAGAGAAACACAGCGAGAGAGGGAACACAAGCAGGGTGAGTGGGAGAGGGAGAAGCAGGCTTCCCGCGGAGCAGGGAGTCCGATGTGGGGGCTCAATCCCAGGGCCCTGGGGTCATGACCTGAGCCGTCCTGGGATCATGACCTGA
>NW_027946013.1:0-217 GCF_054177405.1 Leptonychotes weddellii | reverse complement strand
AGATCTGTACCTCTGAGACAAATAATGCAAGATATGTTAAGAAAAAAAAAAAGAAGAAGAAGAAGGTAGCGGGAGGGGAGGAATGAAGCGGGGGAAATCGGAGGGGTGGACGAACCATGAGAGAAGATGGACTCTGAAAAACAAACTGAGGGTTCTAGAGGGGAGGGGGGTGGGAGGATGGGTTGGCCTGGTGGTGGGTGTTGAGGAGGGCACGTTC
>NW_027946012.1:0-1251 GCF_054177405.1 Leptonychotes weddellii | reverse complement strand
GGTAGTTGATACATCTCTAGGAATGCATCCATTTCTTCCAGATTATCTAATTTGCTGGCATAGAGTTGCTTATAATATGTTCCTATAAATGTTTGTATTTCTTTGGTGTTGGTTGTAATCTCTCCTCTTTCATTCCTGATTTTATTTATTTGGGTCATTTCTCTTTTCTTTTTGATAAGTCTGGCCAAGGCATTATCAATCTTGTTAATTCTTTTAAAGAACGAGCTCCTAGTTTTGTTGATCTGTTCTACTGTTCTTTTGGTTTCCATTTCATTGATTTCTGCTCTGATCTTTTTTATTTCTCTTCTCCTGCTGGGTTTAGGCTTTATTTACTGTTCTTTCTCCAGCTCCTTTAGGTGTAGGGTTAGGTTGTGTATTTGAGACCTGTCTTGTTTCTTGAGAAAGGCTTGTATTGCTATATACTTTCCTTTTAGGACCGCCTTTGCTGCATCCCAAACATTTTGAACAGTTGTGTTTTCATTTTCATTGGTTTCCATGAATTCCTTTATTTCTTCTTTAATGTCCTGGTTGATCCATTCATTCTTTAGTAAGATGCTCTTTAGTCTCCATGTATTTGAGTTCTTTCTGACTCTCCTCTTGAGATTGAGTTCTAGTTTCAAAGCATTGTGGTCTGAAAATAGGCAGAGACTGATCCCAATCTTTTGGTACTGGTTGGACCTGATTTGTCACCTAGGATGCAATCTATTCTGGAGAATGTTCCATGGGCACTAGAGAAGAATGTGTATTCCATTGGTTTGGGGTAGAATGTTCTGGATATATCTGTGAACTCCATTTGGTCCAGCGCATCATTTAAAGTCTTTATTTCCTTATTGATCTTTTGCTTACATGATCTGTCCATTTCAGTGATGGGGGTGTTAAAATCCCCCACTATTATTGTATTGTTGTCAGTGTGTTTCTTTGCTTTTGTTATTAATTGCCTTATATAATTGGCTGCTCCCATGATAGGAGCATAGTTATTTACAGCTGTTAGATCTTCTTGTTGGATAGACCCTTTAAGTAGGATATAGTGTCCTTCCTCATCTCTTATTGTAGTCTTTGGTTTAAAATCTAATTTGTCTAATATAAGGATTGCCACCCCAGCTTTCTTTTGGTGTCCATTAGCATGGTAAATGGTTTTCTACCCCCTCACTTTCAATCTGGAGGTGTCTTTAGGTTTAATATGAGTCTCTTGTAGACAGCATATCAATGGGTCTTGTTTTATTTTACCCAATCTGATAGCCTGTTTCTTTT
>NW_027946011.1:0-217 GCF_054177405.1 Leptonychotes weddellii | reverse complement strand
TTCCATGAAGCCTGCCTCGCAAAGCCTGGAGGCAACCTTCTCACTAATTTGACGTGAAGAGGCCCTGGGCATCAGCCCCCTCAGGAAAGATATGGCCTTTGGACGATGGGTGTTGGCAAGATCAGCAATGCTCTGGCAGATGTCTGTGTTGGTGAATACCTCATGGTGGGCACTAATGTATCTGTGTTGTTGAATACCCTCCAGTAGTCCCCGGTAC
>NW_027946010.1:0-217 GCF_054177405.1 Leptonychotes weddellii | reverse complement strand
CCTCCCACCCCACCCCCCACTCCAACAACACTCAGTTTGTTTCCTGCGATTAAGAATTCCTCATATCAGTGAGATCATATGATACATGTCTTTCTCTGTTTGTACAAGTCCCATTTCTTAGCTGAGAGGAAGAAACTATTTTTCTTCCTTAAAAAGAAAAAAAGCTCTATATGAAAAGAGCCACATTTCAACGGTATCTAAAAGACCATCTTACTCT
>NW_027946009.1:0-217 GCF_054177405.1 Leptonychotes weddellii | reverse complement strand
ATAGAATGTACCACACACAGATACAGGGCAGAGGGGCAGGTATTCCTAAATTGTGTACATCCCCTTAAGCAGATTGATTTATTCTCCGGTGTACCTGATACATGATCTTTTTTAAACAAGGCAATTTCTTATAGTTCAGCTACTTTCAATTCACCCCACCTAAAATGGCCAAGAATGACAAAGCAGCATCTGTTGATAACCCAGTGAGCTGTAGAAA
>NW_027946008.1:0-217 GCF_054177405.1 Leptonychotes weddellii | reverse complement strand
CAAGCAGACTCCCCGCTGAGCACGGAGCCTGACCCGGGGGGCTCCATCCCCTGACCCTGAGATCATGACCTGAGCCCAAATCAAGAGTTGGACACTTAAATTGACTGAGCCACCCAGGCACCCCTGCATTTTTTTTTCTTTTTTTTTTTTTATTCTTATGTTAATCCCCATACATTACATCATTAGTTCTAGATGAAGTGTTCCATGATTCATTGTT
>NW_027946007.1:0-217 GCF_054177405.1 Leptonychotes weddellii | reverse complement strand
GGGTGGGGGCCGGCGCGCCGGTGTACATGGCCGCGGTGCTGGAGTACCTGACGGCGGAAATCCTGGAGCTGGCGGGGAACGCGGCCCGAGACAACAAGAAGACGCGCATCATCCCCCGCCACCTCCAGCTGGCCATCCGCAACGACGAGGAGCTGAACAAGCTGTTGGGCAAAGTCACCATCGCCCAGGGCGGCGTTCTGCCCAACATCCAGGCCGT
>NW_027946006.1:0-217 GCF_054177405.1 Leptonychotes weddellii | reverse complement strand
TCCTTCTGTCCATCCAATCATCCATCCATCCATCCATCCATCCATCCATCCACTCATCCATCCATCCATCCATCCAATCATCCATCCATCCATCCACTCATCCATCCATCCATCCATCCATCCATCCATCCAATCACAAGTTGCTCATGAAATAAACATTCATCAAGGGCCTATGCTGTGCCACAGAACATGCTGGGAAGTTACAAATCAATAAGAT
>NW_027946005.1:0-217 GCF_054177405.1 Leptonychotes weddellii | reverse complement strand
AGATGATAATTATAAAAGTATAGCAATTGATAAGCATTGAAATGTTACTATGTAAGAGGCCTATGCTGAGTTTTACATATTCTTTAAACTAGAAGCACAGGGTCATATTCCAATCATTTGGCTCCTTACCCTTCCACTCTGCTGTCACCTCGTGATACCAAAAATCCCTCCCTCGTGATGGAGTCAGCAGCATCAAGAATAGTTTGCAGGAGAGAGT
>NW_027946004.1:0-217 GCF_054177405.1 Leptonychotes weddellii | reverse complement strand
GGCAGCGCCGCCCATGCGTCAATTAGCGATTCGTCACCCCCTCCCCTGGAGAACCAGGCCGCCACCGCTGATCCTGCCCCTGGCCATGGCATCTTGCTAGGGGGGAGAGACCTCTGCAGACACACCTACCCAGGGAGGCCCTATGTAGGGATTCCTGCCTCTCGGCCCAACCTGCCCTGCCCCACAATCTTCTAGAATCTTGGGAGCTGCCGAGCCC
>NW_027946003.1:0-217 GCF_054177405.1 Leptonychotes weddellii | reverse complement strand
CAGTTGCACCAATTTACCCTCCCACAAAGGAGCACAAGGACTCCTTTTTCTCCACCTCCCTGTCAGCCTTTGTTAGCTCTTGTTTTTTTGTTATAGACATCCTCACGGGTATGAGGTACTATCTTATACTTTTGATTTGCATTTCCCTGATGATTAGTGATGTTGAGAACCTTGTCATGTATTTTTTGGTCATTTGTGTAGTTGTCTGTTTGTTCGT
>NW_027946002.1:0-217 GCF_054177405.1 Leptonychotes weddellii | reverse complement strand
AGAAAAGTTTAACACACAGAGATTGCTTTTATTTTATTTTTTATTTTTTTAAAGATTTTATTTATTTGACAGAGAGAAACACAGCGAGAGAGGGAACACAAGCAGGGTGAGTGGGAGAGGGAGAAGCAGGCTTCCCGCGGAGCAGGGAGTCCGATGTGGGGGCTCAATCCCAGGGCCCTGGGGTCATGACCTGAGCCGTCCTGGGATCATGACCTGA
>NW_027946001.1:0-1251 GCF_054177405.1 Leptonychotes weddellii | reverse complement strand
TCTGCTTCTCCCATTGACCCTCCCGCCTCTATTGCTCTCTCTCTCTATCTCACTCTCTCGCAGGTAAATAAATAAAAAATCTTTAAAAAAAAAAAAAAGGGTCTATCCAACAAGAAGATCTAACAATTGTAAATATCTATGCCCCTAACATGGGAGCAGCCAATTATATAAGGCAATTAATAACAAAAGCAAAGAAACACATCGACAACAATACAATAATAGTGGGGGACTTTAACACCCCCCTCACTGATGGACAGATCATCTAAGCAAAAGATCAACAAAGAAATAAAGACTTTAAATGATACACTGGATCAAATGGACTTCACAGATATATTTGGAACATTCCATCCCAAAGCAACAGAACACACATTCTTCTCTACTGCCCATGGAACATTCTCCAGAATAGGTCACATCCTAGGTTACAAATCAGGTCTCCACCAGTACCAAAAGATTGGGATCATTCCCTGCATATTTTCAGACCACAATGCTTTGCAACTAGAACTCAATCACAAAAGGAAAGTCCGAAAGAACTAAAATACGTGGAGGCTAAAGAGCATCCTACTAAAGAATGAATGGGTCAACCAGGAAATTAAAGAATAATCTAAAAAATTCATGGAAACAAATGAAAATGAAAACACAACTGTTCAAAATCTTTGGGATGCAGCAAAGGCTGCCCTAAGAGGAAAGTATATAGTAATACAAGCCTTTCTCAAGAAACAAGAAAGGTTTCAAGTACACAACCTAACCCTACACCTAAAGGAGCTGGAGAAAGAACAGCAAATAAAGCCTAAACCCAGCAGGGGAAGAGAAATAGTAAAGATCAGAGCAGAAATCAATGAAATAGAAGCCAAAAGAACAGTAGAACAGACCAACGAAAGTAGGAGCTGGTTCTATGAAAGAATTAATAAGACTGATAAACCCCTGGCCAGACTTATGAAAAAGAAAAGAGAAATGACCCAAATCAACAAAATCATGAATGAAAGAGGAGAGATCACAACCAACACCAAAGAAATACAAACAAAAATAAGAACATATTATGAGCAACTCTATGCCAGCAAATTAGATAATCTGGAAGAAATGGATGCATTCCTAGAGATGTATCAACTACCAAAACTGAACCAGGAAGAAATAGAAAACCTGAACAGACCCATAACCACTAAGGAAAATGAAGCAGTCATCAAAAATCTCCCAACAGGGGCACCTGGATGGCTCAGATGGTTAAGCGTCTGCCTTCAGCTCAGGTCATGATCC
>NW_027946000.1:0-217 GCF_054177405.1 Leptonychotes weddellii | reverse complement strand
GTTTTTGATGTAGTGTTCCATGATTCATTGTTTGTGCATAACACCCTCTTTAATGCAGAACATGCCCTCTTTAATACCCATCACCAGGCTAACCCATACTCCCACCCCTCTCCCCTCTAGAACCCTCAGTTTGTTTTTCAGAGTCCATCGTCTCTCATGGTTCGTCTCCCCCTCCGATTTCCCCCCCTTCATTCTTCCCTCCTGCTATCTTCTTCTT
>NW_027945999.1:0-217 GCF_054177405.1 Leptonychotes weddellii | reverse complement strand
TGGAGCACTGGGTGTTATGCACAAACAATGAATCATGGAACACTACATCTAAAACTAATGATGTAATGTATGGGGATTAACATAAGAATAAAAAAAAAAATAGTGCCAGCAATCCCAAGGAAATGGAAATGTGTTTGAACACCCCAAAGTGTTGACTTATCTGGATACCAGGGACCAAGCCCGGTCAACATTTTGACGTGCTGCCACCTGCATTCAA
>NW_027945998.1:0-217 GCF_054177405.1 Leptonychotes weddellii | reverse complement strand
GCTTTTTGTGGACATACATTTTCATTTCTTTTGTGCAAATACCTGTGAGTGCAGGAAAGGATTCTGGGAAGATGACAGAATAGGAACTACCAAGAATCTGTCTCTCCATCTAGACAACAATTGTGCTGGCAGAATCTGTCTGATGTAACTACTTTGGAATTCTAGAATCTGTTGAAGGCTTATGACTTCCAGGGGAAGAACTGGACAGTAAACTGAT
>NW_027945997.1:0-217 GCF_054177405.1 Leptonychotes weddellii | reverse complement strand
AACTGGGTCTCCAAAAACCCAAAAGTCTTGATTTATAGCATTTGCCAACTTCCATGGTGTAAATACTTCCATCATAGCCAATTTTGAGCTATAATACTTTAATATAGGTTGACAAAATGGCTGAATATTTAATAATTGGCTCTTAAGAGTCTGTATTAGCCAGCACACCATACCACTGTCATAGTCTGATAAGATCCCTCTCATCAGTATGTCTCAA
>NW_027945996.1:0-217 GCF_054177405.1 Leptonychotes weddellii | reverse complement strand
CATCACACATTTGTCAATATCCATAGAATGTCAAACACCGAGGGTAAACCCTAAGGTAAACTATGGATTTTAGTTAATAATCATGTATCAATATTGGTTCATCCATGATAATATACCTACTACACTAATGTACGATGTTAATACCAGTGGAAACCCCCACATGATGAAGGGGGTGTGTGGAAACTGTATGTACTTCCTACGTATGTTTTCTGTAAAC
>NW_027945995.1:0-217 GCF_054177405.1 Leptonychotes weddellii | reverse complement strand
GAGCACTGGGTGTTATACGCAAACAATGAATCATGGAACACTATATCAAAAGATAATGATGTAATGTGTGGTGATTAACATAACATAATAATAAAAAAAAATGTTTGATGTGAGGTTTACAGAAAAAATAAATAGCAAGTTTCTTTAAACCAGTGATTGCCAAATACTAGTGTACATTAAAATTAGCTAGAGCATTTTTTAAAGGCAAACTCTTGAG
>NW_027945994.1:0-217 GCF_054177405.1 Leptonychotes weddellii | reverse complement strand
GAGCTGAAGACCAAGAGTCCAACAACCTTTCCCATGTCCCACCGTCATCACTGACTCTGGTCACTAGTCAACCATGCTGACATGATGATTATTGTCCAATAAAGATGGTAGTGGGAGTAATATTTTGACCTGATTGAATTGCTTTGTCCACAAACAAATGGCAAGCACATTTTCTTGCTCAATTCCTCTGCACACATCATAAAGGCACTTTCATAAA
>NW_027945993.1:0-217 GCF_054177405.1 Leptonychotes weddellii | reverse complement strand
AACACCGTCTCTGGGTCAAGATAGCCTGCCCTCTGGTCGCCGTCTCCCACTTCTCAGCTAGCTCTAGGACCTTGAACAAGCTTTCTTTTCTTTTTCTGATTTTTTTTTTTTTTTAAAGATTTTATTTATTTATTCATGAGAGACAGAGAGAGAGAGAGAGACAGAGGCAGAGGGAGAAGCAGGCTCCCCGCAGAGCAGGAAGCCTGATGCGGGACTC
>NW_027945992.1:0-217 GCF_054177405.1 Leptonychotes weddellii | reverse complement strand
GTTCAAAGTAAATTTTCTCTAGATTCGGAAGCAGAGGGGTGATGCAGGCTGTTCCCGGAGGCCTATCTCTACCTTTGCAGTAAAAGAGCATCCCCAGGAAGACAGGAGTCCAGGCCATGGTGACACAGACCCAGGTTCCCCAGTGGGCTGGGCTGCCCTAGGCCTCCTTTTCTCCTCCAGCCTCTGCCACATGAGGGGCCCTATATGCAAATACAGT
>NW_027945991.1:0-217 GCF_054177405.1 Leptonychotes weddellii | reverse complement strand
TGGTACAGCCATCTTGCTACCATCATAATTGTGTTTGGGACTGCCTGAGAAACGTCCAGTCTATGTGCATGTTAAAAATAATCTTTCTTGGGGCACCTGAGTGGCTCAGTCATTAAGCGTCTGCCTTCGGCTCAGGTCATGATCCCAGGGTTCTGGGATCGAGCCCCACATCGGGCTCCCTGCTCGGCGGGAAGCCTGCTTCTCCCTCTCCCACTCC
>NW_027945990.1:0-1251 GCF_054177405.1 Leptonychotes weddellii | reverse complement strand
ATTATTATCAACAACTATATGCCAAGAAACTGAGCAATCTGGATGAAATGGAGGCCTTCCTGAAAACCTATAAACTCCCAAGACTAAAACAGGAAGAAATGGACAACCTGAATAGGCCAATAACCAGTAACGAGATTGAAGCACTGATCAAAAACCTCCCAAAAAACAAGAGTCCAGGGCCTGATGGATTCCCTGGGGAATTCTACCAAACATTCAAAGAAGAAATAATACCTATTCTACTGAAGCTGTTTCAAAAAACAGAAACAGAAGGAAAACTTCCAAACTCATTCTATGAGGCAAGCATTACCTTAATCCCCAAACCAGGCAAAGACCCCATCAAAAAGGAGAAATTCAGACCAATATCTCTGATGAATATGGATTCCAAAATCCTCAACAAAATCCTAGCTAATAGGATCTAACAATACATTAAAAAGGATGATCCACCACAACCAAGTGGGATTTATCCCCGGAATGCAAGAGTGGTTCAACATTCGCAAATCAATCAATGTGATAGAACACATTAATAAG
Source organism: Leptonychotes weddellii (assembly GCF_054177405.1). NCBI lineage: Eukaryota > Metazoa > Chordata > Mammalia > Carnivora > Phocidae > Leptonychotes > Leptonychotes weddellii. The sequence goes on along the minus strand of NW_027945990.1, from coordinate 723 downwards.
AGGAGAGAGAAGAACCATATGGTCCTCTCAATTGATACAGAAAAAGCATTTGACAAAATACAACATCCTTTCCTGATTAAAACTCTTCAGAGTATAGGGATAGAGGGAACATTCCTCAAGTTCATAAAATCCATCTATGAAAACCCCACAGTGAATATCATCCTCAATGGGGAAAAGATGAGAGCCTTTCCCTCAAGATCAAGAACACGTCAAGGATGCCCACTTTCGCCACTATTATTCAACATAGTACTAGAAGTCCTATCAACAGCAATCAGACAACAAAAAGAAATAAAAGGTATTCAAATTGGCAAAGAAGAAGTCAAACTCTCTCTTGTTGGAGATGACATGATACTTTATGTGGAAAACCCAAGAGACTCCACCCCTAAATTACTAGAACTCATACAGCAATTCAGTAATGTGGCAGCATACAAAATCAATGCACAGAAATCTGTTGCTTTCTTATACACTAACAATGCAACTGTAGAAAGAGAAATTAGAGAAATGATTCCATTTACAATAGCACCAAAAACCATAAGATACCTCAGAATAAACCTAACCAAAGAGGTAAAGGATCTATACTCTAGGAACTACAAAACACTCATGAAAGAAATTGACGAAGACAAAAAAGATGGAAAAATATTCCATGCTCATGGATCGGAAGAATAAACATTGTTAAAATGTCTATGCTACCCAGAGCAATCTATACCTTCAAGGCCATCCCGA
>NW_027945989.1:0-217 GCF_054177405.1 Leptonychotes weddellii | reverse complement strand
GAGCCACCCAGGTGCCCCGGTCATATTGTCTCTTACATATACCACTCAACTCTACTATTGTAGCTTGAAAGCAGCCATAGACAGTTCATAAGTGAATAGGTTTGGCTGTGTTCCAGTAAAAGTTTACAAAAACAAACAACAGGTTAGATTTGGACTGCAGGCCAGAGTTTATTTTACCTTTCCAGCTTCATATTCCACAATCTACAAATTGTAGCCA
>NW_027945988.1:0-217 GCF_054177405.1 Leptonychotes weddellii | reverse complement strand
CAAAACAACACAAAAAAGAAAAGCGCTTCTCGAGGCGGCAAGGATGGGCTGTGCGTGGCGCGTAGGACGCCGTCATCTTGCAGGAAACCAGTGGGAACCTAAGAGCCCGCCAAGCCCACACCGTCCCAGGTCCGGGAAACGGACGCAACAATCCCCCAGGACCCGGGGGTCAGGAGCCAGCCGCGGGGGCGTGGCCTGAGCGGTGCTTGGGCGGAAG
>NW_027945987.1:0-217 GCF_054177405.1 Leptonychotes weddellii | reverse complement strand
TGTGTACATATATACCCATGTATGTACATATATGTGTAGGTATTATATGTAGAAAGAAGTAGACAGTGCGTATAAATATATTAGGCAGGTGATACGTAGATACATAGAGAGAATTCCAGAGGGTCCACGTGTCCGTTTCCACTTGCCTCATTGGAATCCCAGTATGAGAGACTGCACTGCGCTTCTAATATAAACCACTGTCCCTTTCAGGCATCAC
>NW_027945986.1:0-217 GCF_054177405.1 Leptonychotes weddellii | reverse complement strand
ATCTTTGCTTATTTGTAAATCTCTATATTAAACTTAAAAATGGCTAATGGTCAAAAGGAGAAATACAAATAGCTCACAGTGGGGTGCCTGGGTGGCTCAGTCGGTTAAGCGACTGTCTTCGGCTCAGGTCATGATCCCAGGGTCCTGGGATCGAGCCCTGCATCGGGCTCCCTGCTATGCAGGAAACCTGCTTCTCCCTTTCCCACTCCCCCTGCTT
>NW_027945985.1:0-217 GCF_054177405.1 Leptonychotes weddellii | reverse complement strand
CAGAGCCTGCACACAGCAGACGCCGGTGGCAGCCATGGACGGGGTGCTCAGTCTCCCTTCCAGAAAGAGGATGTGAGGGCGATCTGGCTGCGACATCTGTCACCCCATTGATCACCAGGGTTGATTCGGCTGATCTGGCTGGCTAGGTGGGTGTCCCCTTCCTCCCTCACCGCTCCATGTGCGTCCCTCCCGAAGCTGCGCGCTCGGTCGAAGAGGA
>NW_027945984.1:0-217 GCF_054177405.1 Leptonychotes weddellii | reverse complement strand
ATTAGATAATCTGGAAGAAATGGATGCATTCCTAGAGATGTATCAACTACCAAAACTGAACCAGGAAGAAATAGAAAACCTGAACAGACCTATAACCACTAAGGAAATTGAAGCAGTCATCAAAAATCTCCCAACAAACAAGAGCCCAGGGCCAGATGGCTTCCCAGGGGAATTCTACCAAACATTTCAAGAAGAATTAATACCTATTCTTCTGAAA
>NW_027945983.1:0-217 GCF_054177405.1 Leptonychotes weddellii | reverse complement strand
AGCCGGGTGGGGGGGATGGAGGAGGGCACATTCTGCATGGAGCACTGGGTGTTATGCACAAACAATGAATCATGGAACACTACATCTAAAACTAATGATGTAATGTAGTGGATTAACATAAGAATAAAAAAAAAAAAAGGAAAGAAAGATAGATAGAAAGCTCATCATTCGGAGAAGGAATTGTGCCATGGAAAGTCCAGCCAAACCCCACAGACCC
>NW_027945982.1:0-217 GCF_054177405.1 Leptonychotes weddellii | reverse complement strand
CTTCTCATCTACTACCTTGTTCTTTCTTCATTGCCTGCCAAGGAATGTCTTGAGGGTTATTTTGATCCTACTCTATGTTTAGAACCATGTCTTTGCATGGTTTTCAGTTTTTTGTCTGTTTGCTGGATATTTTGCTTGTTTTTTTTTCTTTTAAGTTTTCTTTCTTTCTCTTTTTCTCTCTCTTTCCCTTTCTTTCTTTCTTTCTTTCTTTCTTTCT
>NW_027945981.1:0-217 GCF_054177405.1 Leptonychotes weddellii | reverse complement strand
AGAGCGTGAACTCTCGGGGACTCCTCACCATTCCTCTAGGTCCTGCGAGCCTCGCTGCCTTTGCTCAGGCCCTTCCTCCGTCTGGGACACCCTCTCTCTCTCTCGCTCTCTCTGTCGGTCACCTCTAGAAAACTTGCTCAAGACTAACCTTCATAGGGCAGTTCTCTTTTCTGAAGGTTAGTCTTGAGCAATCCAGCAACTGCACTACTAGGTATTT
>NW_027945980.1:0-217 GCF_054177405.1 Leptonychotes weddellii | reverse complement strand
TCTCCCTCTCTGGTTTCGTCTTGTTTCATTTTTCCCTCCCTTCCCCTATGATCCTCTGCCTTGTTTCTCAAATTCCACATATCAGTGAGATCATATGGTAATTGTCTTTCTCTGATTGACTTATTTCACTTAGCATAATACCCTCTAGCTCTGGATGGGAGTTTTTTAGAAAAATACCAGGAGTGTGGTATTTTTCAATAAAGTTAGCTAGAGTTTA
>NW_027945979.1:0-1251 GCF_054177405.1 Leptonychotes weddellii | reverse complement strand
GATTTGGATGGACTCCTGTCTCACATTGAGGTCTTTCAACCATTTGGAGTCTATTTTTGTGTGTGATGTAAGGAAATGGTCCAGTTTCATTCTTCTACATGTGGCTGTCCAATTTTCCCAACACCATTTGTTGAAGAGACTATCTTTTTTCCAATGGACATTCGTTCCTGCTTTGTCAAAGATTAGTTGACCATAGAGTTGAGGGTCCATTTCTGGGCTCTCTATTCTGTTTCATTGATCTATGTGTCTGTTTTTGTGCCAGTACCATACTGTCTTGATGATGACAGCTTTGTAACAGAGCTGGAAGTCCGGAATTGTGATGCCACCAGCTTTGCTTTTTTCAACATTCCTCTGGCTATTTGGGGTCTTTTCTGGTTCCATACAAATTTTAGGATTATTTGTTCCATTTCGTTGAAAAAAGTTGATGGTATTTTGATAGGGAATGCATTGAATGTGTAGATTGCTCTAGGTAGCATTGACATCTTCACAATATTAGTTTTTCCAATCTATGAGCATGGAACGTTTCTCCATTTGTTTTTGTCTTCCTCAATTTCTTTCATGAGTATTTTATAGTTTTCTGAGTACAGATCCTTTGTCTCTTTGGTTAGATTTATTCCTAGGTATCTTATGGTTTTGGGTGCAATTGTAAATGGGATTGACTTCTTAATTTCTCTTTCTTCTGTCTTGCTTTTGGTGTATAAGAATGCCACTGATTTCTGTGCATTGATTTTATATCCTACCACTTTCCTGAATTCGTCTATGAGTTCTAGCAGTTTTGGGGTGGAGTCTTTTGGATTTTCCACATAAAGTGTCATATCATCTGCAAAGAGTGAGAGTTTGACTTTTTCTTTGCCAATTTGGATGTCTTTTATTTCTTTTTGTTGTCTGATTGCTGTGGCTAGGACTTCTAATACTATGTGGAATAGCAGTGGTGATAGTGGACATCCCTGCCGCGTTCCTGACCTTAGGGGGAAAGCTCTCAGTTTTTCCCCATTGAGAATGATATTCGCTGTGGGTTTTTCATAGATGGCTTTTATGATATTGAGTTATGTACCCTCTATCCCTACACTCTGAAGAGTTTTGATCAAGAAAGGATGCTGTACTTTGTCAAATGCTTTTTCTGCATCTATAGAGAGGATCATATGGTTCTTGTTCTTTCTTTTATTAATGTATTGTATCACATTGATTTGCAGTTGCTGAACCAACCTTGCAGCGCAGGGATAAATCCCACTTGGTCGTGGTGGATGATCC
>NW_027945978.1:0-217 GCF_054177405.1 Leptonychotes weddellii | reverse complement strand
TTCACAGGGTCATGGGCATGACCTGTCTGCAGCAGGAATAGGCCTTCTTGCTGCTGCTACCCAGTCTTTAAGTATGCCAGCATCTCTTGGAAGGATGAACCAGGGTACTGCACGCCTTGCTAGTTTAATGAATCTTGGAATGAGTTCTTCATTGAATCAACAAGGAGCTCATAGTGCACTGTCTTCTGCTAGTACTTCTTCCCATAATTTGCAGTCT
>NW_027945977.1:0-217 GCF_054177405.1 Leptonychotes weddellii | reverse complement strand
GAGCACTGGGTGTTATATGCAAACAATGAATCATGGAACACTATATCAAAAGATAATGATGTAATGTGTGGTGATTAACATAACATAATAATAAAAAAAAATGTTTGATGTGAGGTTTACAGAAAAAATAAATAGCAAGTTTCTTTAAACCAGTGATTGCCAAATACTAGTGTACATTAAAATTAGCTAGAGCATTTTTAAAAGGCAAACTCTTGAG
>NW_027945976.1:0-217 GCF_054177405.1 Leptonychotes weddellii | reverse complement strand
CCTGCTTCTCTCTCTGCCCAGAGAGCCCCAGCTGCTGCTGAGAACTAGGAGCTCCCAGTCTTGGGGCAGACAGGATAGGATTAGATGCCCTCAAGTCTTTGGGGTCAGGGCAGGATCAGAGGGAAAGCAGAAGCTGAGCAGCGCAGAGTGGGAGTCCAGGGTTCTGCCCTGAAATCAAAGCAGCTGGAAGGCTTCCAAGAATAAGGGTAATTTAGAG
>NW_027945975.1:0-217 GCF_054177405.1 Leptonychotes weddellii | reverse complement strand
GGACACAAGAGATGTTGGTTCATGGGGCTAGACCCCAGATTCAAAGCTGAATTAACAACTACATCCTGGGGCACCTGGGTGGCTCAGTTGGTTAAGTGTCTGACTGTTGATCTCAGCTCTGTCTTGATCTTGGGGTCGTGAGTTCAGGGCCTGAGTTGGGCTCCACACTGGGCATGGAGCCTACTTAAAAAAAAAAAAACAAAACTACATCCTAAGC
>NW_027945974.1:0-217 GCF_054177405.1 Leptonychotes weddellii | reverse complement strand
AGGAACGGCGGCTGTCATGCGTCTGTGCTGCCGAAAGCCACAGGACAAAGACAGGTAAGCAAGCAGCAGAAGGTGCCCGGGAACGTCATGACATTCTTGGCCAGCGGGGCCAGCCCTGGGTGCTTCACCCCAGGACGTCTTGTTAAATGACGTGCTCACTCCTTTCCGTCGCAGGGAACCCAGTCCTAACTGGTGATACTGGCTCGTGAACATTGGC
>NW_027945973.1:0-217 GCF_054177405.1 Leptonychotes weddellii | reverse complement strand
TGAGCCACCCAGGCGCCCGCATGAGCTAATTCCTTATAATTAATCTCCTTACATATATTATTGTACTTTGAATATGTATTTTATATATATATATATATAAGACTTTCATTTTCCTGGTTATATAAGGCACATAAGATACAGTGACTAGGGCTCAAAGAGCAAACAAGAGGCTATTTGCAAATGGAGATGGATACAAGAAATTTTGAATTTGTTGAAC
>NW_027945972.1:0-217 GCF_054177405.1 Leptonychotes weddellii | reverse complement strand
TCTCCTTAGTAAATTAAAAAGAGAAAACAAAACCGCACATGATTGTACAGTCAATTAGGCAGGTAGGGGGATCTTTCTTTTTTTTTATGTTTTTCTTTAATTTTTTATTGTTGTGTTAATCACCATACATTAACATCATTAGTTTTTGATGTAGTGTTCCATGATTCATTGTTTGTGCATAACACCCAGTGCTCCATGCAGAACGTGCCCTCCTTAA
>NW_027945971.1:0-217 GCF_054177405.1 Leptonychotes weddellii | reverse complement strand
ACCCTTTCAGATTGATTATATGATGTCTGCATCTTGGTGGTCTTCTGTTCTTGCTTTCATATTGTTGTCCCCCAAGAAGAGAAAAGCACCTTGGGCTGTCCTTAAAAATATGTGTGAAGAGGACAAAGAACATCTGGCTGTTCATTTTCTTATGGGAGAGCTTCTGCCTCCTTCCTCCTGTGGACATTGATCCCTGGCCCGACTGGGGAAGGGATCA
>NW_027945970.1:0-217 GCF_054177405.1 Leptonychotes weddellii | reverse complement strand
GAGTGCTCCTTAAATTGTTCATCAGCTTGTTTAAATTTTCCTGGGACACAAATCAGAACAAGCGCATTTACCTCAGCAAATGCCATTTCACGGGGCAGAAAAACAACCGAACGTAGAAACTGCCAAAACACAAACCCTGAACACCGCTGACACGGTCTGGAAAGAGGAGCCTTTCTTCTTCCCACCTTTCTTGCTTCCCTTGGAGTCACCTGGAGAC
>NW_027945969.1:0-217 GCF_054177405.1 Leptonychotes weddellii | reverse complement strand
TTAAATATATGTATATGTATGTATATAAGGTGTATAATGATTATTAAAGTTTAAAATATTTTTTAATGGGGACTTATAGGTAAGAGAACAAATTCTATGATGCAGAGTTGAGGACAATTTTTATTTTTATTTTTTTTAAATTTTTTATTGTTATGTTAATCACCATATATTACATCATTAGTTTTTGATGTAGTGTTCCATGATTCATTGTTTGTGC
>NW_027945968.1:0-1251 GCF_054177405.1 Leptonychotes weddellii | reverse complement strand
GAGGGGGGAGACGAACCATGAGAGACGATGGACTCTGAAAAACAAACTGAGGGTTCTGGGCGGTGGGGGAGGATGGGTTAGCCTGGTGATGGGTATTAAGGAGGGCACGTACTGCATGGATCACTGGGTGTTATGCACGATGAATCATGGAACACTACATCAAAAACTAATGTTGTAATGTATGGGGATTAACATAACAATAAAAAATTTTTAAAAAAAGAGCATTTTGTGAGTATTGGATATCATATCCTCCCTCAGGGGAAAACAGGGGGCGTATAAAATATTTGTTTTTACCAGACAGTTGTGTCTTTGGAAGGCTGAGTCCATGATGAATACTAAAAAGGAGAACAATGAATATAAAGTGTCCAAAAGGAAGTCGTAATAAAAAATAAAGATGACAAGGATGGGAAATATTCCATGAATTTTATTACAGAGGGGAGTATTGACTTAAAAAGGTGTCTGTAGAGAAGCTGCTGATATGCTGGGGGTTGCCACCACTCTCAAGAAAATTGAAATCACCAGATTTTAGTTATGGTGGCAGAGCGGGGGTGATGTTGACAGAATGAAGGGATGGGCTACATGGAGACTCAAAAATGTAAGGATTTTGCCTGTGTGTCGTCAGCGGTGTTTGGAGGGTGGGGGCTGATGTTCTCACCATCCATCAGACATCCTACTTCAGGAAAGGTCGAGAACTGGACCTTGTTGCAAGCACTCCATCGAGGTGTGCACATCCAGTACCCGGTCTGAGCTGCAAGCTGGCCTCTCTCCCTAAAGCAACGGTTCCCACCATTCTTTGGGGGAATATCCATACACCCTCCTCAAAGCAACAGGAAGGTACTCTGGCAAGGCACTCCACCAGAAGCAGGGGAATGAGAATTTCCTGGGGACACATGTGCCAGGGAAAAGCCCCCCAAGTGATGCGGACCCTCCCCCTCCTACTTGGGAGGAGCTGACCCCCTCTGTGGAGAATCACGCTTCCCACCAACGTAATTGCAAGGGCTTCAACTTCTGCAGCAGTAAAGGTAATAGTCCATGAAACAGCCCGGAGTATCTGGTTTCCAAAAGGAACTTCACGTACGAGTTTAAAGAATTGAAAATAAGGACATTATGATTTAAGTGATTAAAGTATACTAATTAAATCATCTTACAGGCAAAACTCCAAAGTCCTTAGTTTCTTGGTGTAGATAAAACAATTCCATGAAATTTCGTTAAACTACTGAAAGACAGAGCTGTTGGCAACGAAAGTAGTGG
>NW_027945967.1:0-12532 GCF_054177405.1 Leptonychotes weddellii | reverse complement strand
GAGGCGGAGGGAACAGCACAGCCGGAGGACTTGAGGCAAACAGAGCCCAAATGAGTGAGTGTTGGCAGAGCTCAGACAAGGCAGATGTGGTTGTGGTGGGACACGGTGTCACCTCGGACAGGTTACTGGTCCTCTCTGAGCCTCAGTCCCCTGGTCTGTCAAATGAGAGAATAAAAGGATCCACGTCAAGGGGAGTTGGGAGGACCCAGGCGTCGATGCACGGGGCCAGCCCGTGGCCAGTCCTGAATATGCAGGGGCACTACTATGACTGCGACTAATAATTGGACTAATAATTAATAATAATAATAGCAATTATTGTTCTAACTACCACCAAGAAGCTGTTTTTCACTTTAGACCCTGCCCCCATGCCCCATCCCAAACCCAGGCCAAGCTGCAGCCCAGGGGCGCCCCCTTCCTGTCCCCACTCCTCTTGAAGGTCGGGCCTTCCCAAGGTTATCTCTGTTTTTCTCTGGATTCTGTGAAGTCGCATAGGTCACACTCTGGGGCTGAAAAGTGTTGCTTTTTATAGCCTTCCCTGATGGCAAGGAATGCCTGTGGGGCCCGTCCTGGGAAGTCCTGTCCTGGGGCAGACATACCTCCAGGGGCTGGGGGCCCCACAGCCACACCAGGCTGACACCCCAGGAGTCTGGGGCCCTCCCAGGCCAGGCATCCCCCCCATTGCCAGGCGTCAAAGGGACAGGGAGGCTGGCTGAGAAGGCGAAGTGCCCTGGACAGTGAGCCACGAGTCCCCAGTTCCAAGTGTGGTGTTGGGGCGAGCCACGATCCTCTGTGGGTTCAGTTCCCCTATCTGTAAAATGGGACTACTGGGCCTTGTCGGCCTCGGGTAGCAGCGGTGAAGCGTCAGGAAGCTTTGGAAATGAATGGGGCAGAGGGTCAGTGGTCCCATGGCCAGAACCCTGGGACGGCGAGAGGGAGAGGGCCCAGGGAAAATGTGGGCAGCCCTGTGTCGGTGCGAGGGCCTCGGTCGGTCGGTCCCGGCGCTAAAGGACTTGGCAGGAGGAGGGAGGAAGTGTTTTCGTGTCGCAGGCGCTCCGCCTCCTTTACCTCACTTAATCCTCCCCGGAGCCACCACAGCTGGCAGAGCTGAAGGGGTTCACCCACAGTCACCCGGTGAAGAGGGTGGAGCTGGGATTCGCATTCAGATCTGTCCCTCCTTTGGGTCCTTTCAGCAGGCAGCCCCCCGCCCCCGTGATGGCTGGCAGCAGTGGGGGGGCTGTGTCCCCGTGTCAAGCCCTCACCTTGCAAAGTCCCTGTCCCCCCACCGCCCCGTTCCACCAGGCAGGTGCCGGCAGCTCCCTCGCCCTGTCTCTGCGGTCCCCCGTCTCTTCCCAGCGTCCCCAGGAAGGGGCTTGGCTCCGGGGTCCCGGCTGGCCTCGACCAGAGGGCTTGCTCAGCAAGACCAATGCTGCACTTTGCTCCTCCCCCACCCCTCCCCCGCCTCTGCCTCCCTCTCCCTCCTTTTAATCTAGTTCTTATCAGGGATGATAACATTCAGCAATAATAAACCCGACTCCACTTTCTAACAGCTGATTGCCCCACGCCCTGATTCAGCCACACGGCAGCCCGTGTCCCCGGCAGCCGCCCCACGGCGTCTGCAGCCACTTTCATCACCCCCACCCCCGGCCGGCTCCCTTTGGGCCTCTGGGGAGAGGAGGAAGCCTCCCATCTCTCCAAGTATCTCAGAGCTGCTCCCTTTTCTCTGGGAACCTGTAGAACACACCCAAGACTCACCCGTGGTGTCCATCTGTCCATCCCCCTCTCCAAATAACAGCAAGCGACAGCTACTGTTAATTGAGCACCTATTTGGGGGTAGGCTCTGTGGCAAGTGTTCCAAGCATTTTCTCAATAAATCTTAAATAACAGGTATTCTTCTTAACCCCATTTTATTCAGAGATGAGCGAACTAAGGCTCAGAGAGGTCAAACGGCTTGCCCAAGATCACACAGCTGGTTAGGGACAGAGTCAGGATTCCGAAGCAAGACTGCTAGATTCCAGGGTCCAGACTTTGGAGCACTCTGCCTCCTGCTTGTGTTCTGCCAGGTGGGGAGCCCCTGCCAAGCAGCATCCTAGCCTCACGTAACTTGGGTGGTTCTGCCCCTAGGGAGACAGCCCGAGGACCCTGCTCTTTCTCTCTCTGCCCTGAGGTCTGAGGTGGCAGGGCTGAGTGTGGGGGTTCCTGCTGCAGCCCGAGCCTGGGCCAGCTGCCAGGGCTGAGCTGGGGTGCCTGCACCCTGCGAGGACCTTTGTCCCTTTAATAAGTCCTTCTTGGTACAGGACGTCCCAGGGCAGAGGGTGCAGCCTGAGTGCCAGGCCTGGGCAAGCCCTGCCCAGGGCACTCCCCATGCTCTGGGGCTCGGGGGAGGGCACCCACATCTTTGACTGCAGGCACTGCTTTCCTTGCGCCCAAGAGCTGGGGCTCCCCGTCATCCCCAGCCGGAGTGGGGCTTAGGGGCTCCTAGGCACGGTGGTGGCCAGGTGGGCAGCCCAGATCTTTCCTAAATAAAGTTCACAGACAAGACCCTCACCCCCAAAGTTTGTACCGATGCCCCCGTTCTCCCCCACCTTGTATCAAACCACCTCGTTTTCAACCCCACAGCCCCTGCTCCCCCACCTCGACCCTCACCCCCACCATACCTGGAGAGTGCCCGTCCTCCTCCCTGTGCAGTCTTCAAGGCCCTGCTCCTAGAGCCTCCCCCAGAAAGGCCTCTCTGGCTCCTGCAGCCCACAACAGTCTCCTTCCCCCCTCCCCCAGAGCCTGCAAAGCTTTGATGGAGACCTCTGTGCTTTGTGTAGTCCTCTTCAGCGGGGCGCTGACCGAGCCCCTCCCGCGGGCCAGTCCTGGTGCTGCGCTCTCTAGGGTGGGGGGAGAGAAAACAGTAGGAACCACAGCCCAGCCTTGTAGGGGAGGGAGATCACCTCAGACATTCCCACAGCACTCTTCTAAATAGCACAAGCACCACCCCCTGTGCCCCCCAGGCCCCCAGGTCTCTAGTCCCCACGGGTGCAGCCGCCCCAGGTTCAGCTGGTATCAGCTCGTAGTAGGTCCTCAAAAAGTACTTGCTGGATGAGGAATGAAGTGAATGAATGAATGAGCCAGTACCTGTGGGTTGGCTTCATTTCCTCTCCTGGATTCTAAGCTTCTTTTTTTTTTTTTTAATTTAATTTAATTTTTTTTTAAAGATGTTATTTATTTATTTGAGACAGAGAGAATGAGAGAGACAGAGAGCACATGAGAGGGGGGAGGGTCAGAGGGAGAAGCAGACTCCCTGCCGAGCAGGGAGCCCGATGCGGGACTCGATCCCGGGACTCCAGGATCATGACCTGAGCCGAAGGCAGTCGCTTAACCGACTGAGCCACCCAGGCGCCCGATTCTAAGCTTCTTGAGGGCAGGGACCAGGTGGTCTTACGCTCAGGAAAAGCAGGTGTCTCCGGGACCTTAGAGGAGGGACACGTAACCGAGGCTAAGGCAGGTAGCCAGTGCTGTCTCGTTGCAGAGCTGACAATGGAAGGGCAGGGGCAGGGAGCAGCGGGGAGAAGGGTAGGGGCAGGGAGCGGCGGGGGAGACCATTCCTGGGAACGCCATGCCATGAGCCAGGGCCAGGACCAAGATCACATGGCACTTTTGAGGGAGAGCAGAAGGTCAGTGTTGGAATGGGGAAGCCACGGAGGAGAGAGGAGAGGGCAGGCCAGACCCCACTAGGTGGGACCTGGTGAGTCCTGTGAAGGAGGCTGGACGGGATCATCCTACAGGCCCTGGGGAGCCTCTGATGGGCTCTGGGCACTGTTGCAGGGACAGCGGGTAAGCAGGACCAGCCGGGGGCCAGTGTCCTGTTGGACGGCTGTGGGATTCTAGAGGAGCCTGAGGGCAGCTGGATTTACTGCTCTTCCCTCCTCAGCACTAGGAATCTTAGCCTCTGGGGACGCTCGGGGCTCATTCAGTCTTGTCTTCAACTTCCAGGTGGGAGCACCAAGGCCCAGAACTAGGGCCAGGCTTGCTCAAGTTTGAGAACGAGCTGGGGCCAGAACCTGGGTCCCGGATCTCAGGCCAGGGTCCCCCCCACCCCCACCCCCACCCCCACCACCACGGAGCAGGGGAGGGGGGTAGGCACCTGTGAGAGCAGGGGTCCGTCAGGACGCACGTGCTCAGGCCACAGGCAAGATAGTCTTGAGTGGTCCTGGCAAGACCAGGGCATTTAGAATAGTCCAGAACTGGGTGCTGAGGATAAAAAAAATCCTTCCAAGAAACGGGGGAGGGGGAGCACGTAGAGGACCAGGTTTGAGTGTGATGCGGGATCCCAAGCGCACTGAGCCCCCAGCCCTGGGGGGACCCCTGGCAGCCTTGCTGCTTTTAAGGAGGCAGCCTGAGTCATAACGTAATAATGTTATTACTCCAGCCACAGTGGTAACAACAGGGCCACCCTCTGTCCTATGTGCCCAGCACCATCTTGTTGAGCTCTCGTGATCACCTGTAAGGAGGTTGGGTCATTGCCCTGTCTTCCAGGGGAGGAAACAGAGGCACAGACCAGTGACATAATTTATGTGACAGCTGAGAGCGAGTCAGGATTGGACCCCAAGGGGCCTGACCCCAGAGCCGTCTCTTAGCACCATGGCGCAGACGGGTTATGCCAAGTTGAGAGTCAGGCAGGCCTGAGCCCAAGCCCCGCCACTAAGTGACATTGCCATTTATCCCGCTTGCTGAGCCTTGGTTTTCTTCCCTCTGTTCCCAGCACGCGGGGATGAGGATGAGCGGACTTCCAGGAGCTGTTCTGAAGACACCGGAGGAGCTGTATTCCAAGTGTCCAGAGCAGGAGGGGGCTCCGGCAGCCAGCCTGGCCCTGCCCGGCCTCCGTCGGTTGCCCGCACCCGGCCCCGGGCACATTCAGTCTCTGCCCCACGCCCATTTGCATGGCAAGCTGCCAGCCTTGGCCGCTGAGCCGGGCCCGCCTCCCGGTCTCCCTCCTGTGCAGGGCGAGGGGGAGAGGGCTGGGCCGTGGGGCGTCCCAGCTGGGCGCTGGGCGGGGGGGCTCCGGCCTCTCCTGGCTGGGGCTGGGGGAGAGTGGGCGCTGGGCACAGAGGGCAGCCATGCTCTCTGAGGGCCCGAGAGTTCTGGAGAAAGGGCGAAGCCCCCCCCGCCTGCCCCCGCCACCGTCAGTCCCCCAGGCTGCTTCCTCAGCCCTCCATAAAGGTGTTTCATGAGCAAACACAGGTATAAAGAGGAGGCCCGCTTCTGGGAAGACTGCTTCCCCTGAAATGCCACGTAAGCCATTCCCTCGCCCACCTCCCCTGACCGGCTTTGGTTTAGACGTTGGATCTGCTGAGCGCTCCGAGCCTCAGCCTCCTCCTCTGTAAAATGGGATGAGACTTCCTTCCTGCACGGTTGGGAGGCTTCAATAAAAGCACCTGGAGGGATGGCCACTTCAGCTTAACCAGATACTCCCCTGCCTCAGCTGCCAGGCTGAGGTTCCTCCTTTTGAGCACCCGGGGAGCCTGAGGACCTGCTCCCTCGCTCCTGGGGTCCAGGTGGGGAACAGAACCAGGGCGGGCTGGCTCCTGCCTCTGCCTGTCCTCGGGGTGGCAGCGCCGAGACGCGGTCTCCCCTCCCCAGGGCGCAGAGGAATTTGGACAGCAAAGAAAAAACAACAAGCCCCAGCCCAGTGTTTTTTATTTTTGTCCCGAACAATGCCGTTTCTGGGCTGGTTGCTGAGCAAATATTGCAGGAGGCGGGCCCCAGAGCTGACGCAGGCTGGGGTATTATCAGAGTTACAGCCCCGGTCCCGGGGCCCTGTCGCCCACAGATTCTTCCCCGGGGACTCCGGGTCCCTCTGTTCGCCCCTCCCAAGTCCAGCCACCTCTGGGGAGGGGCCCTCAGGGACTGGGTTTCGAGGGAGTCCTGACTTGAGAGAAGTTGTTACGGAGAGCAGGACTGCCCCCCAACACCAGGCCTCCCCCATTCCATCCTCTCTAGGGCAATAGGGAGTTTGACCGACTGCCCCAGTTTGCTCCAGACTGTGGGGTTTCTCGTGATGGGAATTTCAGTGCTAGAACTGAGACCGTCTTGAGCAAACCAGAATGACTGGTCACTCTACAGGGCTCCAAGAGTTGAGAGTCAACAGAGAAGATTCCTTGGACATGATGCTGATGCTAACGGACATGGGCTACTACCATCGGCACCATTTATTGAGTGATTGCAACCATGAGGCCCATTTTACAGCTGAGAAAACGGAGGCTCAGAAATTGACCTGTAGGAGGTCATGCGGCTGGGAAGTGGCAGTAGAGTGAGGTAAACCCAGGGGGTTTCCAAAGCCCTAGCTTTCACTCTCGGACCCATCTGGGAGATTGACCTTGGCCAACTACAGATGATAAGACCAAGGTCGAGAGAGGTAGAAAGAGCCCAATCCTTAGCTGGTGCTCCCTCGGTGTGGCTGGCTTTACAGTGCCCTTGCCTATCAGTACTGGGGGGCCCAGATGCCTGGTGGGTGTCCCCACCCCTGAAAAACACATATCAGCTGGTTTGGGGCAAAAAGATGCTTCTGGCTTATCTGGAATCTTGCTTTCCTTTGAGAACCTGTTGTGAAGTCAGACTAGTCACATTCAGGACTCCGACCATGACGGGGTCCCAGAATTCCAGCTCCCACGGTGTTCTGAAGACCGGAAGGCAGCGGTCAGAGATGACCTGGACCCCTTTCTCTGCAGAGATTGGGCCTGGGGCTGCCCGTGTGGCCCCCTCCTCTGTGTCCCCTGTGCTTGGCCGGTGCCTTGGCCTCCGTGGCAGGGAGGGCCCTGGTGCTCGCTCTGGGGGTCTGTCTGAGGTTTCCTCCAGCGGCTGGTGGCAGCGGGTACAGCTCACTAATTAATTAGCGCTTAAGTACTTAGCATCCTCCTGCATCGTGTCAAACGAGGATTTGAGTCTTAATTCCCCGTGTAGGTAACGGTGGGAATGTGCCTGGGAGAGCGGTCAGGACTTAGAGGAAACGCTTCCCCTCACTTGGATGCCAACTGGGAACACGGGAGCTGCAGAGGCGGCGAGAAACCCAGGGGGCAGAGCTCCTGGACCCCCAAACCCTCATCCAGCCCCACACCCACTCACCCACCACGGCTGAGAACAGTAACAACGCGGGCTCCGCAGCCAGATGGTCTCGCTCTGACTCCCAGCCCCACTGCCTGCTACCCGTGCGCCCCGAGGGAGTCACTTAATCTCCTTGGGTCTTGTTTTGTGTTGTACGGAGGTGATGATCGTACCTACCCATAGGATTGCTGCAGAGATTAAACAAGCTAACTCGGAGAAATTCTGCAGACCGTGGCCGGCCTGTGGTCGGCCCCCTACTGAAAGGAGCTCTTCTCTTTCATTTATCCACTCTCTTGGTCGTGTTTTTTATTTCACCCACAGACGTTCATCAGGTGCCTACTAGGTACTGCCCAGCACAGGCCTGGGTGCTGGGGGCAGGGTTGAGCAAATCTTTCTACCTCGCTAAGCTTTAGTCTGACCATCGGTAGAATGGGGATGATGACGGACTATCTCAAAGGGGCAGAGGGAAGCTTCAGTAAGATGCTGTAAGTCAAAACCCTCAGCTCAAGGCCTGCCACCGGCTGAGCCCCACATTGCTGGGTATTGGTGAGAGGAAGGGGAGCAGGGGCCCCAGGAGAACTGGGGGGAGGGGGCTGCAGGCCAGGCAGGTGGCCCTACTCCATTACTCACAGCCCAGCTTTGCTCACAGGACCCACCTGGGAAGGAGGCTCCATCCATTGGCTGCTGTGGGCAGGGCTGCTGGGGCTGCTTGGGAGGGCTCCCCCACTCGGTGCCAGGACTTAGGGACGTGGCTAAGCGTCTCAGGGGAGACAGAGGGCAGGTATAGCCACGTCTGGTCCTTCTTTTCCAAACACTTTGGCATGTTCATTCTCCCTTGGCATCACCTGGAAATGCTGGGCCCCGGGGATGGTTTTCACTGCCTGTTGTCACAGAAGGGGCGTTGGTGGGGTCTCTAGCATAACCCCCCTGCAATGGTGAGTCTTGGCGGGGGGATGCATCTCAGCCCCGTAGAATGCTGGTTGACCATCCAAAGGTGCCAGAGAAGGTCCCAAGGCTACGTCTGTGTAAGTGAAAGGTATTATGAAGGGGTGGAGGTTGGGGGGTGGGTTGCAAGGCAGAGTAGGGGAGTGGTAGAAGGAGGTGCTAGAAATTGAGTCTGAGGTTCTCCAGTGGACCACATGGCTCTGCTCCGTGACCTGAAGAAAGCCGCACAGCCTCTCTGAGTTTTGATTTTCGTAGGTGAAAGTCCTGCAGGAGACAGCGGAGCGCTCTGTAAATTGATAGCATGTCATAAAACTTCAGGGATTGTGTTATTTAGGAACCAAAATTGGCTGATGGTCCTACAGAAAGCTTTATCCACTACAGGAATCTTTACAGAGACTCAAATTCAGCTGCAGCCAGGGTGTAGTGCTCCTAACACGGAGTCTTACCCTTCATAAAAATCCCTGCCGTATTTGCAGGGCCTACCACCTGCCAGGCACTGTGCTAAGCACTGGGCATTTCTTCCATCTCAACTCCTCACCACGGACCAGCTCACTGGCGAGATGGGGGCTCTTCGCCCCTCTTGCAGATGAGGAATCCCAGGAGCAGTGTGGTTAAGTCTCTTGCCTGAGTTCTTCCAGCTGCTAAGGGGTTGAGCCAAGATTCAAACCCAGTTTGGCTGCCCCGAGCACTCAGTGAATGTTTACTGAGTGAATAAGTGAACAGATGAATGGGAGGTTCAGGGAAGTTGTTGGTTAGAGGCTAGTGAGGGGGCTCTTCGTTTTCAGTGAAGCTACAAAGGCAGGGGGAGTGAGGAAAAGAGTCCCCCATGGCTTATGTCGGTCTCAAGCTATTACCTGTTATTGCACAGAGCTCCAGAAGTTTGAGATGAAAATGAAAAAAAAAAAAAAAAAATCCCAGCCCAGAAGGAAGAGTGCAGTGTTCCATGGCCAGTTTGAGTATTCACTGTGTCTTTGGAGCATCTGCTACCTTCCACGGATTTGGGATGCAACCCTGGACGGACCAGACATTGTCCTGCCCTCAAGGTGCTTCTGGCACGTGGCAATGGAGGGGCGTCGCGCAGGAAGTCCTCGTGGAAGGGAGCACATTGGAAGAATGAGAGTCATGATACAGCCTACAATCTGCTCCTTGACCAAAAGGATAGCTCACATCCACTGCAGGGTGCTGAGCCCCTCACGTGCTTTATCGCCCTCGGCCCTCCAAACGACTCCACTTGACAGTTGAAAAATGGAGATGTAGAGAGGTCACCTTGCCCGAGGTCAAACTGCTAGTAAGGGGCAGACCTGGGATTTGGACCCCGGAGTGTGTGACCACAGAGACCCAGCGGTCAGCGTGCGCTCTGGGGAGTCCATTGCTTGGGTTGGCAAAGCTCCCTGCACACAGCGCGGTAGCACAGGAAAAGTGGGGGGAGGGCACAGGCAAGTCCCCAGGCTGGTAGCTGGTGTCCTATCTGCAAGGTTGCCTTAGCAAGTGCGACCCCAGCCTCAAGGCAACGGGAAGGAAGGGGAGCTGCGGGAACAGAAGGGCTGGGAAACTCACCAGGCTCCGAGGTCACGAGAAGCTTGGACAACCTCTCTGAAGGTTCCTGGCAATGTCCCTGTGGGGAGCCAGTTCATGGATTTTAAGAAAAAAAAAAATCATTAAAGAAGTTAGGACAACGGAGAGGCCATAAATGTAAAATATTGTATCCCAAGAAGCCGCAAGCAGAGTTCATCTTGACAAGGCAGAACACAGTACAAGAAATAAATCATTTTGTTTTCCCCAGATGGCTCCCCCTGAATCTTCCTAGGATGTCTGCACCAAATCTCAATTTGCCCACCTACGTGGGACCCATGAAGACCGTGGCTACACCTGGCCGACGGAGGGACAAAGCATTGGCAGAATGAGAGAGAGCTGGACCCCCCCTGTGGTTCGGGCGCCCAAGAGAGCCAATCCTCCAGACACCCCCCCGGCCCCCAACCTTGGTTGTCAGCAACCATAACCATAATGCCAAAGGCACTTCACTTCTGGACATTCCAAGGGGTGTCTTGTTCTCTCCTCCCTTTGCCCCGGGGCTCCCCACAGACAAGAAGGTGCCACCACCCAAACACCCTCTTTCATTCTGCTCCCACCTTCCTTGGGCGAGCCATAGAGAGAATCAGGAGTGAGCCGACTTAAAGGTGTTGAGGACCCCCCGGGGCCCTGCCAGCTCAGATCATATGAAAGTCGGTTGCAGCCCGGGCCTGGACCCAGCCCGCTGAGACAGAGGGCCTGAGGCCGGAGCGGGGATTTCCAAGGTCCCACCCTAGCCCCCAGCCCCCACATCCACGGTGACTTCCAACAAACCACCTGACACCCCCCCCTTTCCCAGCTGGGAGACAGGGAGGGTGACATTGAGCGCCGGCTCTGGGGCGTCCTAAGGGTTAACTAATTAATGGTTGGAAAGTGCTTTGAAAAAATAAAGTGCTGGATAATGGGAAGGGCAATTATGTTGGGAGAAACTCCTAATTTGGCTGGAATTGATGTTAATGATAAAGTATCTGAAACATGTAGCAAGCAGGCGTGATTGTATTTTATATGACAGAGAGAGACACTCACACGCAGGGGACATGGAGAGCAGTTAATTTGGTTAAATAAAGTGAAAGATAAAAGGAACGCGGACGCCACAGAACTCGCTGTTTATCTGGACTTGGTGTAACACTTTGGAATTGGATTGGGCCCTTTGGCTCTTATTTATTTGTTTGTGATTGACATAAATGGGGAAGTGCCGGGTTTATGGCTCAAAAAGAGGCCACGGAAAGCAGGCTCTGATCAGGAGGCCTCCGAACAAGTGCCGGCTGAGTTCTCAGGAAGGAGCCAAGGTCTCTGACAGAGAGTCAAGGTGGGTGAGGATGTCCCCACTACACCCCATCCTGGAAGCAGAAGCCTCGCCCACCAGAGCTGGGGGTACTGAGACGACCACCAGCGCAGCTCTCTTCCCTTCCAGAGGGAGAAACTGAGCCCCCAAAAGAAGGGTAAAGAATATTAATCACTCTGGGAACCAACATTTAGGAGCACTTCGGTCTGCCAGGGTATCATTTTCACCACCACCACCGCCCCCCCCCCCCTTACAGAGGATGAAATGGGGAAGCTCAGAGAGGTGGAGCAATGTACTCAAGGTCACACAGCCAGGAAGTGGTGGGGCAGGGAGTGGGGCTCAGGCAGCCTGACTCTGGGAGTAAAACCCCAGGATCGTGACTTTTGGACTATCAATATCAAGTGCTCTTGATATTCACAGCTCTGCTCTCCCTGCCTGGTTCTGCTTACGCAGGGAACCAGGACAAGGAAATGGGGTAAACTCTTACATCTGTCCAGTGAGGACTGAGCGCCGGGGCCTCCTGGCCTGACTGGGACCCTCTTGGGAGGGTTTGAGCCATAGTTTTGTGCCTGAGAGGACAGCATTGACGTTGCCCCAGGGAAGAGCAGGAGCCTTGGTTTCTGGAAGGTCTATGAGGTCCCCGCAGGTCCAGATTAGTATTCAGTATTTATAATATTTCCATAATGGTAAAACAAAAGAAAACAAGCAGAGAGAATGCATTTTTAATCACCAATCATTTCTCTTTGTTTGTTGTGAATGAACAGCGAGGTGAAATAGTATTTCATAATCACCCCATTCGAATTTTCCTCCCCTCAAAGCACCGAGAAATCTCTAAATAAAATAAATAAACAGCCAAGACCTTAAAATAAATTCCAGAGGGCAGAGTGCTCCGTGTGGGTTATCACAGCTGTGAGGGGCAGGGGCTGGGAGGTGGGGAAGGAAGGACAAAGGGACAGGGGCCTTGTCAGTTACCTGGGATCAGACACCCGGCTCTAGGTGACCCACAGGTGGGGTCAGAACAGCACAGTGATGGTTTAAAGACCCAGAGAGCGAGGTGGATCTGGAGCATACTCTCTACCCTTTGTTTCCTCTTTTCTATTCTTCCAGAATTTTCTGTTCCTCATCCTCTCACTGTAAACCAAGGGAACTCCTGTCCCCTGCCCCCTTGGAGTTTTACAGTGTCCCTCTCAAAAGGCTACCCATGCAAGGGATCGTCTCTGTATAGTGTCTGCCTGTCCTCTGAGCTAGTCCAACCCTCTGAGTGGATAGAGGAGGAAACCATAGCAAAGAGAGAATGCAAGGACATATCCAAGACACGACAGCAAGCTAGTGACAGAACTGGACATGGAACTCTGGGGGCCTGACTCCTCATCAGGCCACCCGTTGTGTACTTGCACTTTTCTCTAGGTGTCTTCGAGAAACCTCCTGACACCGACTTTTCTTCACAGCCTGTTCCTGGTATTTGGTTTTGTGCATCTCAGCATCCCCAGATACTCAGGTTCTAGCAAGTTTGAGGGGTGCTGAGCCCCTCACGTGGGCAAGGTTCCTGGTACATGGGGGCACTCACCAGGTATTTGTAAGATATATGGATCAATGAATGGATGGATGGATGATGGATGGATGGATGGATGGATGGATGGATGGATG
>NW_027945966.1:0-217 GCF_054177405.1 Leptonychotes weddellii | reverse complement strand
GCCCTGCCTTAGCTATGCCTGGCCTCAGGCCTTGGATGAGGGAGGCAGGCATGTGGAGTTGAAGGACGAGAGGCAAAGCAGGGGCCCAAGGACCTGGAAGAGGCTGGTGTTCGTGGAGGGAGCAGCCCGGGGATGTTCTTCAGAGGGTGATGCTCCTGCTTCACCTCCTGCGCCCCCGCACGGGGGGCTGGAACTGCCTTACTGCCCCCTCAGCAGA
>NW_027945965.1:0-217 GCF_054177405.1 Leptonychotes weddellii | reverse complement strand
CCCAGGAAGGGCATGACCGGGGGGGGGGGGGTGCAGGTGACCTCTCTCGCAGCTGGGCGCCCACACAGGTTTACCCCCACGGCGTCTTCCATGGGGCAAAGAGGGTATTTAAAATCCCAGGTGCTTAGAGGACTCTTTTGCCTTCTGGGCGTAGGGGCGGGGCTCATGGACTTCCGATCAGTGGAAACTGGTCTGTCTTCGGCTTTCCTGCGCTCCC
>NW_027945964.1:0-217 GCF_054177405.1 Leptonychotes weddellii | reverse complement strand
TGCAATGCTGCCCTCTTAGAATAAAGTAGGAAGTTTGCCCTTTGATATTTTTTGGAAGAGTTTGAAAAAGATTGGTGTTCATCCTAATTCTGTATGGATCTTGTGATCTTTAGTCATGACTACTCCATTGGAATCCCTACATTACAAAATGCAATTCTCCTAGGAGAAAGAAGCTCTGTGACTCACGGTATAGCTTGTCCTCTGCTTTCTAATACAG
>NW_027945963.1:0-217 GCF_054177405.1 Leptonychotes weddellii | reverse complement strand
TGTTTCCTTTGCTGTGCAAAAGCTTTTTATCTTGATGAAGTCCCTATAGTTCATTTTTGTTCTTGCTTCCCTTGCCTTTGGTGATGTTTCTAGGAAGAGGTTGCTGCGGCTGAGGTCAAAGAGGTTGCTGCCTGTGTTCTCCTCTAGGATTTTGATGGACTCCTGTCTCACATCTAGGTCCTTCATCCATTTTCAGTCTATTTTTGTGTATGGTGTA
>NW_027945962.1:0-217 GCF_054177405.1 Leptonychotes weddellii | reverse complement strand
CACAATGTGTCAGTTCAATTGAGACTCCCAGTACCCTGACCCCACCCATTTTCATTATCATTCAATCCCCTCTTCCCTCTACCTTTTTATCTGGCTTAAATTCTATGGGCGATTATTATGATGGCTCCTTTGATAATACCTATCTTTGCTTCTTCATTCACTGTGCCTGGAGAGGTAGAGAAACTTGTCTGATTGGAAAATTTGTGAAGAATATACA
>NW_027945961.1:0-217 GCF_054177405.1 Leptonychotes weddellii | reverse complement strand
AGATGGGTCTATAAGGCATCACACATCATGAGATGACACACCTAATTGGCACCACATATTTAATTAAGCTGCATGAAGATCATGTGTTCTATCACTCTGTAAACATCCTTCCTACCTGGCCAACAGACATGTTTTATCAGGGAAATGATTTTTCTCTGTTACTATGCCTCTGCACCAGTAGGTTGGTTCAGTAATAAATGTAAGACCTTTCAGGGGA
>NW_027945960.1:0-217 GCF_054177405.1 Leptonychotes weddellii | reverse complement strand
CCTGACTTTAGAGAGGAGGTGGGGCTGGGTTCCCGAACAGAGAACTCTCATGGCTAGCTGGAGCCTTTCAGTAGGCCTCGTGTTCGGAAGGCTATGTATCCAGACAGTTTGGGGTGTGGACCCCCCTGCAGGCACTTCTGCAATTCTTGAAAGAAGTACATTGTCATGAATGCACCTTGGATGTACTGAGTAAGTTGGAGGTAAGTCTGGAGGAAAT
>NW_027945959.1:0-217 GCF_054177405.1 Leptonychotes weddellii | reverse complement strand
AAGAAAGAAAGAAAGGAAAGAAAGAAAGAAAGAAAGAAAGAAAGAAATGGAAGGAAAAGTTCCAAACTCATTTTCTGAGGCCAGCATTACCTTGATTCTAAAACCGAAGTCCACTAAGAAGGAGAATTACATGCCAATATCCCTGATGAAAAATGAATGCAAAACTTCTCAACAAGAAGGTAGCAAATTTAATCCAACAGCACATTAAAAGAATCAT
>NW_027945958.1:0-217 GCF_054177405.1 Leptonychotes weddellii | reverse complement strand
AAGTAGCTCCAACATCGAGAGATATGGTGTGAGCTGGTACCAACAGCTCCCAGGAAAAGCCCCCAGAACCATCATCTACAGTAATAGCAACCGACCATCAGGGGTCCCGAATAGATTCTCTGGCTCCAGGTCTGGCAGCTCAGGCACCCTGACCATCACTGGGCTCCAGGCTGAGGACGAGGCTGAGTATTACTGCTCAGCATCAGACAGCAGTGCC
>NW_027945957.1:0-1251 GCF_054177405.1 Leptonychotes weddellii | reverse complement strand
TCATCCTCAATGAGGAAAAGCTGAGAGCCTTTCCCTTAAGATCAGGAACACGTCAAGGATGGCCACTCTCGCCGCTATTGTTCAACATAGTACTAGAAGTCCTAGCAACAGCAATCAGACAACAAAAAGAAATAAAAGGTATTCAAACTGGCAAAGAAGAAGTCAAACTGTCTCTTTTCTCAGATGACATGATACTTTATATAGAAAACCCAAAAGAGTCCATCCCCAAATTACTAGAACTCATACAGCAATTCAGTAATGTGGCAGGATACAAAATCAGTGCACAGAAATCAGTTGCTTTCTTATACACTAACAACGCAACTGGAGAAAAAGAAATTAGAGAAATGATTCCATTTACAATAGCACCAAAACCCATAAGACACCTTGGAATAAACCTAACCAAAGAGGTAAAGGATCTCTACTATAGGAACTACAAAACACTCATGAAAGAAATTGAAGAACACACAAAAAGAAGGAAAATATTCCATGCTCATGGATCGGAAGAAAAAACATTGTTAAAATGTCTATGCTACCCAGAGCAATCTATACCTTCAATGCCATCCCAATCAAAATTACAATGACATTTTTCAAAGTGCTAGAACAAACAATCCTACAATTTGTATGGAAACAGAAAAGACCCCGAATAGCCAAGAACATGTTGAAAAAGAAAAACAAAGCTGGGCGCAACACGTTGCCCAATTTCAAGCTATATTACAAAGCTGTGATCACCAAGACAGCATGGTACTGGCACAAAAACAAACATACAGACCAATGGAAGAGAATAGAGAACCGAGATATGGACCCTCAACTCTGTAGTCAAATAATCTTTGACAAAGCAGGAAAAAACATGCAATGGAAAAAAGAGAGTCTCTTCAATAATGGTGCTGGGAAAATTGGACAGCCACATGCAGAAGAATAAAACTCGACCATTCTCTAACACCATTCACAAAGATAAACTCAAAGTGGATGAAAGACCTCAATGTGAGACAGGAGTCCATCAAAATCCGAGAGGAGAACATAGGCAGTAACCTCTTTGACTTCGCCCAGAGCAACTTCTTTCAAGATACATCTCCAAAAGCTAGTGAAACAAAAGCAAAAATGAACTTTTGGGACTTCATCAGGATAAAAAGCTTCTGCACAGCAAAGGAAACAGTCAACAAAACAAAGAGGCAACCCACAGAATGGGAGAAGATATTTGCAAATGACACTACAGATAAAAGGCTGGTATCCAAGATCTATAAAGAACTTATC
>NW_027945956.1:0-217 GCF_054177405.1 Leptonychotes weddellii | reverse complement strand
TTAGATCCTACATGTAAATGAGATCATACGGCATATTTCTTTCTCTATTTGATTTATTTCACTTAGCATAATGCCCTCCAGTTTCATTCACGTTGTAGCAAATGATAGGATTTCCTTCTTTCTTTTTTTTAATTTAATTTTATTATGTTATGTTAATCACCATACATCATTAATTTTTGATGTATTGTTCCATGATTCACTGTTTGTGTATAACACC
>NW_027945955.1:0-217 GCF_054177405.1 Leptonychotes weddellii | reverse complement strand
GCTCCCTGGGAGGGACCATCGCATCATGCACAGCTGTGCAGAGCCGGGACTCAGACAGCCAGGGGGGAGCCCCACACTGCCCGGCCCCGGAGGTGTGGCCCTGATGGCGTCCAGTCTCCTCGTCTGTGAACTTGGAGTTAAGACAGGGCGTGTCACACACAGGAGATGGGATGAGGTGGATATATATGGAGTTAGCACCAGGCCTGGATGTTAGGTT
>NW_027945954.1:0-217 GCF_054177405.1 Leptonychotes weddellii | reverse complement strand
GTGATTCCCCTGAAACCATGAGGGCCTCAGAGAGAGGTGAGTGTCTTAGAGAAGAGGAGGTAGGCTATGTCGACTGGTGGTGCTGGTGATGGTGGAGACTAAGATTGAGGAAACGTGACTGAGATTGATGTATTCAATTTTAGAAGTGATCAGCCAAATAGGGAGGGTAGGCTGGGATAAGAGATAGGGTCTGATATTCTTATAATGTACTCACATT
>NW_027945953.1:0-217 GCF_054177405.1 Leptonychotes weddellii | reverse complement strand
GACAGCGCCTGGTGTCTCGTGGCTGCTCAGTGCCTCGTGGCCCCGCCACGGGGCGCACCCAGCCCCTTCCATTGCCCCATGGGGTGCGTCCACCCCTTTATTCTGGCTGCCTCACAGCTTCCGCTCCCTCTGGTGACAGACACAACATCTGAGAGTGCTCTGGAGTGATATAAATGGAACTGGAATTCATTCAAGCAATTTCTAGGACTTCTGGGCT
>NW_027945952.1:0-217 GCF_054177405.1 Leptonychotes weddellii | reverse complement strand
CTAATGTGTTTAAGTCTCTAACCTTTACTCTAAGAAGGGTTTTAGTTGTCTTACAAGTTTTCAAATACATAGTTTTCATACTTCTAAATCTTTTTCCAGGTTTCGTTATGATTTCTTATTTGATCCATGACTTATTTATAAGCGTAGTTTTGAATTTCCACATGGCAGAAGTTTCTTTATGTGTGTTTTTTTTTTTTTTTTTGCTGTGGATATCATT
>NW_027945951.1:0-217 GCF_054177405.1 Leptonychotes weddellii | reverse complement strand
CAGGAGTCCATCAACATTCCTTACCAAGTCGCAGCGCATGGAAGTGGGGAGGCCCCGGGCTGCAAGGAGAGGCCCTCCATCAGTAGTCTGAAGACCTAAAGCCTGCTCGCTCCTCTTGCTTGGCCCTGGCTCCATGTCAACAGCCTCCACGCAAAGGACCCTTGCCGAAGCCCTCAGCCAACAGCATTAGCAGACACGGTGGGGGGGGGGGGGGGGG
>NW_027945950.1:0-217 GCF_054177405.1 Leptonychotes weddellii | reverse complement strand
ATTGTTGGCCATTCTTCAGTTCTCTGAGGTAGCAGATTGGTTGCATTCCTTCTACATCCTTCTCCTTGCTGAGAACTTCACCTTAGACCCTGAAACCATCTCTGAGATTTCAGTCTTCCTGGGGAGCGTCCTCTCCTTTCTTCTTGTTTCTCTAATGGACCACAAACCATTGATCGTAGAGGGTGTGCCTACGGTCCCCCGTCGCTGCTGGGTTTCA
>NW_027945949.1:0-217 GCF_054177405.1 Leptonychotes weddellii | reverse complement strand
ATAAAATAAAAAAAAAAAAAGAAACACTGTCTAAACTAATGACCTAACAGTATGTTTTCAAGGCAGAAAAACATTTTGTTACAATAGTCCTGTAAGTAGTAAGTAAATTTTGTTTTCTTTTAGCTGTTCTAAAGGTCATCTGATCTGCCTATGTTATTTGGTTTTTTTTGTTTTTATTTGCCAGAGAGAGAGAGAGAGACAGCACCCACAAGCAGGG
>NW_027945948.1:0-217 GCF_054177405.1 Leptonychotes weddellii | reverse complement strand
CACAGGGTGGATGAAGCAGATCTGGCACTCTCCCGCATGGAGAGGGGGACACAGACATCAAATAAACCAAATCATACAGGATGCTGTTCGGTTCAGGAGAATAAGAGAGATCTTTTTTTTTTAAGATTTTATTTATTTATTTGACAGAGAGCACAAGTTGCGGGGGGAGGATCAGGCAGAGGAAGAGGGAGAAGCAGACGCCCCCCTGAGCAGGGAG
>NW_027945946.1:0-217 GCF_054177405.1 Leptonychotes weddellii | reverse complement strand
GACGTGTGAGTGCAGCCATCAGGTGGCAGTCTGGAGCCCAGAGGAGAGGGGAAGGTGGAAGGAGCAACCATGTCGTGAGCCAGGTCAGCCAGGGAGAGTGTGAATGAAGGCAGCAGAGGACCAGGACCCACATGGGTCCCCAACGGTCTTCAAACCAACAAAACCCAAACAAAACCAACCAACCGAACAAGGTCATGTTTGTGTGGTGAGCTGGAGA
>NW_027945945.1:0-217 GCF_054177405.1 Leptonychotes weddellii | reverse complement strand
AGAAATAGAATTTCCTTTGAAATTTCTGTGAAGAAACACAGTTCAGATCCTTGAATAGGTAGGAAAAGAATGAACAGAATAAGTAAAAGAAGCATTGGCAACCTTGTGGGGAATATTCAAATGCAGAAAATACCAGCGTTCTAATTTCCACAGCTATCAGCATCCCAGTTTGCGCAATTAATGAAGAGATGATGTGGGACTGCTGTGCGCAAACAAG
>NW_027945944.1:0-217 GCF_054177405.1 Leptonychotes weddellii | reverse complement strand
GGTCAGAAGTCTCACAAGACACCGGTGACTCCAAGTGCGGTCTCCCTGTGAGCTGTGGTTACAACAACTCCCTGGATAAGGCTGTAGCATCTCTAACAAATCACGACGGGGACATCTCTAGACAGAATTGACCTGACACCTTCCTGGTCGCCTGGCTCTAGCCACACCCTCCTCCAGGGGAGGCCTTCCTAGCGCACAGATCCCTCTGGACCCCGAA
>NW_027945943.1:0-217 GCF_054177405.1 Leptonychotes weddellii | reverse complement strand
GGGGTGTCTGCTGACCCCCCTAGGACTGGCCGGATGCTCCCTCTGACTCCAGTGCTTATCAGAACACGTGTTTGCTTTGGTCCTCCCCATGGAGATGCCCAAGAGCAGGTTCCCTCCACCTCAGCACCTAGCACAGCACCTGGCAATCTCTGCCGAGGAAGCAGATGGGTGGACGCACCGCAGATCTGCTCGGGGGGTCCTAGACGTGGTGGTTCTC
>NW_027945942.1:0-217 GCF_054177405.1 Leptonychotes weddellii | reverse complement strand
AAAAAAAAAAAGAAAAATAATGGCAGAGAAGCAAAAGATGCAAGAGTGATGCAGTTTTCACCCTGCTGTTTTAAACCTCCAGCCTCCCAGTCCACATCGCTGGCCTTGGTGGGGCAAGCACTCTGCCCGTCCTCATTGCTGTGTATCTCTTCTTGGATGAAGCTGTTTTACTGGAATTGACCTCTCTGCTCTCTCTGCCAGATAATATCCTTTGCTT
>NW_027945941.1:0-217 GCF_054177405.1 Leptonychotes weddellii | reverse complement strand
TTGGGGAGGCTAGGAAGCCTCTGTCTAGACTAAAGGCGATTGGACCATGCACACCCAGTTCAGGCAGCCCCACCAGTCAGGGCTCCTCCAGTTTCTGCCCAGGTGAAAGACAAGCAGAAGCAACTGAGCAGACATCGCCTTGTCCCATTTCAGGAGTTCTAAGAGAGGTTTATAATTGAAAGTTCTCGGGGCGCCTGGGCGGCTCAGTTGGTTAAGC
>NW_027945940.1:0-217 GCF_054177405.1 Leptonychotes weddellii | reverse complement strand
TCTGTAAACCTAAAACTACTCTAAAAATAAAGTCTATTTTAGAAAAAAGATAGCAATAGGGGTTCAGGACATTATGGGAGCACAGAGGAACAAATTAAATCTGGTACTGGGGAAGTGATGGAAGACTTCCTGGAGGAGGCAAACTCTGTACTGAGTCTCAAAGAAAGGGAGGAATCAGAGAGAAAAGAGGACTATAGGTTATAGAGAGGATAACACA
>NW_027945939.1:0-217 GCF_054177405.1 Leptonychotes weddellii | reverse complement strand
GGCGGAATTGCCCCACCCTTGCCTGGTCCGGGCTAAGTAATCTGCTCGGGTTTGCTCTCTGAAACTTTTGTTCCCTGCAAGCTTTCCGTACAGCTTTGGAGGCGGAGAGTGAAAATGGCGGCCTCCCAATCTCCGCCCTGGAGGAGCGGAGAACTTGGGGCCCTGCTTCCCAGTGAGCCCCCAGAGAAAAGCCGCCAATTCAATAGAATATTAGTTA
>NW_027945938.1:0-217 GCF_054177405.1 Leptonychotes weddellii | reverse complement strand
GGTCAGAAGTCTCACAAAACACCGGTGACTCCAAGTGCGGTCTCCCTGTGAGCTGTGGTTACAACAACTCCCTGGATAAGGCTGTAGCATCTCTAACAAATCACGACGGGGACATCTCTAGACAGAATTGACCTGACACCTTCCTGGTCGCCTGGCTCTAGCCACACCCTCCTCCAGGGGAGGCCTTCCTAGCGCACAGTTCCCTCTGGACCCCGAA
>NW_027945937.1:0-217 GCF_054177405.1 Leptonychotes weddellii | reverse complement strand
CTTTAAGCCGTTAATGCTGGCAAGACCCCTGAAATCATGACAATTAAATCTAAATTAAATGCCACTCCGAAGTTTCTCTTTCGGGTGTCGATCGGCTACAGGCGATTCTACTGGATGGGACTAAGGAGGTGTTGGAACGCAAACAGTAAGCAGGGATGGGAAGGGAGGGTGAGTGGGCTGGGACGCAGACAATGATGGACGCAGGGTCGGAAGCAAG
>NW_027945936.1:0-217 GCF_054177405.1 Leptonychotes weddellii | reverse complement strand
GACTTAGATTCGTGTAGGAGGAGTGATTATTCTCAGTGGTTCAAAATGTGCAGTTCTGTATTGCCAGTCACTAATGCCAAGATTAAAGATTTATTTTGCCTTGTGATCTCTGTGTAGTTGACTTCAGAGAGTGGGGTCATAAAATCAGCACAATTGCCTATTGTAGAATCACACCTTCCAGGGTGGGACCTTTGTAGTTAGGTAATAAACAGTAACT
>NW_027945935.1:0-217 GCF_054177405.1 Leptonychotes weddellii | reverse complement strand
CAGCACGACCTGAGGGACAGGAGCACAGGGAGGGTGAGCTACCCCCGAGGCCCCAGATCAGAGCAGAGGCAAAGCAGGAGCAGGCGCGGCACCCACACCCCCAGCACAGCACACCTCCTCATGAATTCTTACAGCAAATCCCCAGAGGGAACTGTGTCCCCATTTTATAGATGAGGACACTGAGGCCAGCACCAGCATGCTTCCCCAGGTAGTGCGC
>NW_027945934.1:0-217 GCF_054177405.1 Leptonychotes weddellii | reverse complement strand
AAATACCCAACTCCAGCCAGCCCTAGCTTTCCATGTGAGGGGAGAGAAATACCCAACTCCAGCCCCCTGTACCATCCTGTCTCCCAAGAAGACATAAAAATATGCATGTGGATCTAACAAGAAGACATAAAAATAATGCATGTGGATCTAACAAGAGAGGGTCAAATTACATGAGGCAAAAACAGGTAGAATTTCAAGAAGAAATAGCTGAATCCAC
>NW_027945933.1:0-217 GCF_054177405.1 Leptonychotes weddellii | reverse complement strand
GGCAGGCCCAGCAGGACACGAGGCCCTTTCGTGCATGCGTGTGCATGTGTGTCCTCCAGATTGGGGCGGGCGCGGCCCCAGGGGAGGCACTGACTGAGGGCACTTCTCTGAAGGGGCGCCTGTGTGTCAGCCAGCCCCCCGCTGCTGGGGGAAGGGAGCTGTGGTCAGGACACCCAGAGTCTCCTCTGCAGGGGCGCCTGCCCCAGTCGGCCCCAAT
>NW_027945932.1:0-217 GCF_054177405.1 Leptonychotes weddellii | reverse complement strand
TGTTATTCAGCCAGATATCAAATCCCACTGACTCTTTTGGAACTTCTCTTATGTCTATCTTCTTCCTTTGCCACCAGCCTAGTCTAGGCTCTGCTTACAATTACTTCCTAAAAATGCTCCCTGCCTCTGGCCTCTCTGCCCTAGTCCATTGTACTCACCAGAGTTATTTTAATCTTCCTCAGACATTAATTCCATCATGTTTCTCAAGAACCCACTT
>NW_027945931.1:0-217 GCF_054177405.1 Leptonychotes weddellii | reverse complement strand
AAGTGTGTGTTCATTTTAAAGAAGAAGATGTAGGCCACAAGTGATATTAATGGTTGTTATTACTGCTATTATTTTATGCATTTCTGTTTTACTTAAATGTTATTGATAGTGAGTCAAGCAAGACACTTTACTATATTATGGAAATCATGGGAGGCTCTTAAAACTTTAGAACCGAAGCTTTTAGAATTATTAATAATTCGTAAGCAATTTGCAAATG
>NW_027945930.1:0-217 GCF_054177405.1 Leptonychotes weddellii | reverse complement strand
TGGAAAGTGCATCTACAGTTCTAAAGTAAATCTATTACACAAATGAGACACATGGTATTTATACTTGTATATACATGTGATAATCAGTAGAAATGGACAAAATAAAGCTTATTTTGAAAGAATGTCGAATAGAGAAACATGAAAGGGACGAAGCAGTTTAGCCCCACCTTGCACATTACACACTACCACTAAAAACCAAAATTAGAGCAGATGGAGG
>NW_027945929.1:0-217 GCF_054177405.1 Leptonychotes weddellii | reverse complement strand
CTCTTCCTAATGTGCTGGGCGCTCTCTTTCCCCTGGATCTATCTTCAGAAAAGGATTTGTAGCTGACTTTGGGACAGCTCAAGGCAGCTCTAAGCCTCTCAGGAGCTGTGGCTCTGGGGGATGAGCCCTCTAGACCACCTTTGCTGCTCTAGCAACGTTAGAAGGTGACCAGCATGTCTCCTTCTCCCTCCCTCTTCCTACTTCTTTCTTTTCCTTT
>NW_027945928.1:0-217 GCF_054177405.1 Leptonychotes weddellii | reverse complement strand
TGGCTGAATAATATTCCGCTGTATGTACATACACACCACATTTTGTTTATCCTTTCATCTGGTGAATGCCACTTGGATCATTTCTGCCTTTTGGCTATTGTGAAGAATGCTGCTGTGAACTTTGGCGTACAAGTATCTGTTTGAGTTCCTGATTTAAATTCTTCTGGATATATACCTAAGAGTGGAATTTGGTGGGTCAGTGGTGATTCTGTTTAAC
>NW_027945927.1:0-217 GCF_054177405.1 Leptonychotes weddellii | reverse complement strand
GGTATCTTGTGTGTGACCGAGAGAATTCTAGATACATGAAGAAGGGAAAGCTCCTACAGGTTTAGAGCACCTGCCCCACATTTGTGTCCACTAAATGCTGGATCAACTTGGCCAAGTGTTTATTTACGTGGATTCATCCTACATTTGACTCAGGCCATCTAGGACAAAATAAAGGTCTGTGTCCTTCAAAGTATGACATCTTGAGTTGGAATGAGAA
>NW_027945926.1:0-1251 GCF_054177405.1 Leptonychotes weddellii | reverse complement strand
CAAACTTTCTCCCTCTGCGGAGGGCCCCAGACAGGCTCTGCCTCCTGAGGGAAACCAGGGGAAACCATCTGGTTTGGGGAGGTGGCTAGGGAGCCAGGAGGACCTACAGGGTGGAAGCATGCCCGGCAGAGGGGGTGGAGGGGTGAGGAGTGGAAGCAGGATGCCTGTGGGAGCTGGACGTGAGGAGGGAGGTCCTGAGGTCTGTCCAGTGAGGGGGGTCCCTGGATGCCCACCCACCCACGTTAGACCCAGCCAGAGGGCAGACTGAGACCGAGGGCCCAGAGGCCCCCCCACCCCGGTCATGTCCACCCATAGTGGATACGTGCATCCACTGCCCTTTCAGTCCACACAACCATCCTTATGTACTCTTGTCCCCAACTTTACAGATGAGGCCTAGAAGTTCAGAGAGGTTAAGTGACTTTCCCAGAGTCACAAAGCTGGTAAGTGGGGGAGGCTGAATTCAAACCGAGTCTGCCTCACCATGAAGGTGGATCTGTTTTTGCTAGGCCCCCTCCCGGGAGTAACAAACCAGGTCTCCTCAGTGGCAGGGTTGAGCAGAGCCTGGGGACAAGGAAGCCTTGTGGGCAGGCAATGAGGATGCAGGCAAGCAGGTAAGCTCATGATAAAGGCCCTTCGGGCTCTTCCTGGCCAAGGAGCTTCTTGGACCGAGGCATGCCTGGAGTCGAGCCGGAGATCCCCCGCCACCCCATCCCTGGGAAGTGGGGTCGGCAAGTGGACCATCACCTCTTGTTTGAAACACTCCAAGATTGCAGACTCCTCTTCCTCACCATGTACCAGCAGCACACAGCCTGACTCTTTCCCATCTTGCATCTGCCCATTGGCAAAATGGTATCGATGGTCAATCTACTCCCAAGAGGGAGACCCACAGCCATAAAGTAACGGATTTCTGAACATCAGCAAAGTCCCTGGAGCCTCGCGGGTGTTCTGAAAATACAGCAGTTTAAATGGCCAGAGTTTTTGCTTGGAGAAAGTGGCTGCCCTGCTGGACTGGTGTTAAATTGGCTGTGGGGGGATTGTCCCTTCTGCAGCTCATCCTAAGCAAGCGTGGTGTTCTCTTTCATTCATTCTGCTTAATTACCTCTCGTGCTGACATTTGGCGCTGACTTCATGTCCTTTGCAAGTGTCCCATTTCCCAGGCCTGGGGATTCAGATCCTTCTCTCCCTCTGGAAGGGTCTGAAGAGGCAGATCCGCCCTGACGGCCTCCCCCCCACCCCCGCTTACGCCCCGAG
>NW_027945925.1:0-217 GCF_054177405.1 Leptonychotes weddellii | reverse complement strand
AAAGGGGAAAAAAAAAAATTTTTTTCTTAGATAAAGAAAAAAAGCCTCAAACTAGAAATGTCAAAGGTAATCGAAGCCAAATGAGACATTCTACAGCCAGCGGTGACAGCATTGCCTTTCACCTTCCCATCAACAGACACCGTATATTTTTTAATGGAATTACATTAAAGTATGTTTATATAATTCTAAAAGAATGAAATATCACTATCTCAATAGA
>NW_027945924.1:0-217 GCF_054177405.1 Leptonychotes weddellii | reverse complement strand
GTCTGCATTTCTAACAAGCCCCAGATGCTGTTGGTCCATTACCCACACTGTGAATAGTAATGATTTAGATAATCTGTGAAGTGAAAGATGACAGAGAAAAAAATGTGTGATGAGGAAATTAATTTGGTTGTTGTTCTGTTTTATTTTTATGTGGGAAATGGTTAACCCAAGAAAGAGGCACTGTCGTAATCCCGGCCCACCTCTATCTAGTCTTTTG
>NW_027945923.1:0-217 GCF_054177405.1 Leptonychotes weddellii | reverse complement strand
AACTGAGCCACCCAGGCGCCCAATGATAACTTTTTAGTTAGTTTCAAACCTGTTTTTATTTTTCATAGTATTTCTACACATATAATTGGTACTTCATTTCCTTTCTCTTTAAAAAATCTATACAGTATGACAATTTTAGTGTACTTTTTAGAAGGTCATTATAAAGTTGCTTTCCTGTTCATTAGGGGAAGATTCTTGTTCTTATAAAAATTTTTAA
>NW_027945922.1:0-217 GCF_054177405.1 Leptonychotes weddellii | reverse complement strand
GAAATCAAAAGGGAAATAAAAAAAAAAATACATGAAGACAAATGAAAATGAAAACACAACAGTCTAAAATCTTTGGGATGCAACAAAAATGGTTCTAAGAGGGAAGTTTATAGTAATACAGGCCTACTTCAAGAAACAAAAAAAATTTCAAAAAAACAACCTAACCTTACATCTAAAGAGCTAGAAAAAGAACAAACAAGGGCGCCTGGGTGGCTCA
>NW_027945921.1:0-217 GCF_054177405.1 Leptonychotes weddellii | reverse complement strand
GGTCAGAAGTCTCACAAGACACCGGTGACTCCAAGTGCGGTCTCCCTGTGAGCTGTGGTTACAACAACTCCCTGGATAAGGCTGTAGCATCTCTAACAAATCACGACGGGGACATCTCTAGACAGAATTGACCTGACACCTTCCTGGTCGCCTGGCTCTAGCCACACCCTCCTCCAGGGGAGGCCTTCCTAGCGCACAGTTCCCTCTGGACCCCGAA
>NW_027945920.1:0-217 GCF_054177405.1 Leptonychotes weddellii | reverse complement strand
GACTTAGATTCATGTAGAAGGAGTGATTATTCTCAGTGGTTCAAAATGTGCAGTTCTGTATTGCCAGTCACTAATGCCAAGATTAAAGATTTATTTTGCCTTGTGATCTCTGTGTAGTTGACTTCAGAGAGTGGGGTCATAAAATCAGCACAATTGCCTATTGTAGAATCACACCTTCCAGGGTGGGACCTTTGTAGTTAGGTAATAAACAGTAACT
>NW_027945919.1:0-217 GCF_054177405.1 Leptonychotes weddellii | reverse complement strand
TAGGGATCAAACCATTCTGAACACCTACAAACTCAACAGGAGATCGAAGAAAGGAATAGCAACAACTCTCTGAACAGAAAAGCGACCACTTTCTGGAAGGTAGGACGTGCGGAGAAGTGAATCCGAGGCGATATTCGGGAGGATAGACGGCGGGGGAGGGGCCTCCGTCGGCCACTTCTGGCAAGTGATAGAACCACGGAGCACAAAATTGGAACTT
>NW_027945918.1:0-217 GCF_054177405.1 Leptonychotes weddellii | reverse complement strand
TTTTTTTTAAAGATTTTATTTATTTATTTGAGACAGAGAGAATGAGAGAGACAGAGAGCACATGAGAGGGGGGAGGGTCAGAGGGAGAAGCAGGCTCCCTGACGAGCAGGGAGCCCGATGCGGGACTCGATCCCGGGACTCCAGGATCATGACCTGAGCCGAAGGCAGTCGCTTAACCAACTGAGCCACCCAGGCGCCCACCCATATTAAGTTTCTA
>NW_027945917.1:0-217 GCF_054177405.1 Leptonychotes weddellii | reverse complement strand
ATGGGCACATGACCCAGTATAGCCAATCAGAATATGCTACCTACTGGCCAAGGTGATTGTTTCAGGCATGGACACATGACCCAGGACAGCCAATCAGAATACACTACATACCTGACTATGGTGATTGGTTCAGGCATGGACACATGACCCAGGACAGCCAGGCATAATACACTACCTTCCTGGCCATGGTGATTGGTTCAGGGATGGGCACATGACC
>NW_027945916.1:0-217 GCF_054177405.1 Leptonychotes weddellii | reverse complement strand
CGGACTCTCTGGAGCCCTTGAAATCTGACAGAGTGAGTGAGGCTTCTCAGTTGCTCCAAGCGGAGGTAGAAGAGCTGAGAAAATCAATGCAAGAAAAAGATAGAATGATTCGAACCCTCCAGGAAGATAAGCAGAGATGGACTGATTCCGTGGCTGCCACGTGGGAAGGAGAAGGCCAAGAACAGGAACACAGGGATTCTGACATCGAGCAGCTGAA
>NW_027945915.1:0-1251 GCF_054177405.1 Leptonychotes weddellii | reverse complement strand
AACTCTATGGTCAACTACGACAAAGCAGGAAAGAATGTCCAATGGAAAAAAGACAGTCTCTTCAACAAATGTTGTTGGGAAAATTGGATAGCCACATGCAGAAGAATGAAACTGGAACATTCTCTTACACCATGCTCAAAAATAGACTCAAAATGGATGAAAGACCTAAATGTGAGATAGGAATCCATCCAAATCCTAGAGGAGAACATAGGCAGCAACCTCTGTGACCGTGGCCACAGCAATTTCTTGCTAGACACGTTTCCAAAGGCAAGGGAAACAAAGACAAAAATGAACTATTGGGACTTCATCAAGATAAAAAACTTTTGCACAACAAAGGAAACATTCAACAAAACCAAAAGACAACCGATCTAATGGGAGAAGATATTTGCAAATGACATATTGGATAAAGGGCTAGTATCCAAAATCTATAAAGAACTTATCAAACTCAACACACAAACTCAACACACAAAAAACAATCCAGTCAAGAAATGGGGAGAACACATGAATAAACACTTCTCCAAAGAACACTTCCAAATGGCCAACATGAAAAAATACTCCACATTACTCGGCATCAGGGAACAAATCAAAACCACAATATGATATCACCTCACATCAGTCAGAATGGCTAAAATTAACAAGTCAGGAAACAACAGATGTTGGCAAGGATGTGGAGAAAGGGGAACCCTCCTCCACTGTTGGTGGAAATGCCAGCTGGTGCAGCCACTCTGGAAATCAGTATGGAGGTTCCTCAAAAAGTTGAAAATAGACCTACCTTCAACCCAGCAATTACACTACTGGTATTTACCACAAAGAAACAAATGTGATCCGAAGGGGCACCTGCACCCCAATGTTTATAGTAGTAATGTCCACAATAGCCAAACAATGGAAGGAGCCTAGATGTCCATCAACAGATGAATGGATAAAGGAGATGTGGTGTTTGTGTGTGTGTATACACACAGACACACACACACACACACACAATGGAATAGTACGCAGCCATCAAAAAAATGAAATCTTGCCATTTGCAACAACATGGATGGGACTAGAGGGTATAATGCTAAGGGAAATAAGTCTGTCAGAGAATGACAATTATCCTATGATCTCACTGATATGTGGAATTTAAGAAACAAAACAGAGGATCATAGGGGAAGAGAGGAAAAAATAAAACAAGACAAAACCAGAGAGGGAAGAGGAACTATGAGAGATGATGGACTCTGAAAAACAAACTGAGGGTTCTAGAGGGGAGGGGGG
>NW_027945914.1:0-217 GCF_054177405.1 Leptonychotes weddellii | reverse complement strand
CTTGGTCACAAATGTTTCCCTTCTGTTTTCTCTTCCTCTCCTCATCCTCTTTTCTTCTTTCTCTCTCCACTTTTACCCATTCACCTTACATTGAAGCTCACGCATTCTTTCTTTCTTTATTTTTTTGATGCAGTGTTCCATGATTCATTGTTTGCATATAACACCCAGTGCTCCATTCAATACGTGCCCTCCTTAATACTCATCACTGGGCTAACCC
>NW_027945913.1:0-217 GCF_054177405.1 Leptonychotes weddellii | reverse complement strand
TCTGTAAACCTAAAACTACTCTAAAAATAAAGTCTATTTTAGAAAAAAGATAGCAATAGGGGTTCAGGACATTATGGGAGCACAGAGGAACAAATTAAATCTGGTACTGGGGAAGTGATGGAAGACTTCCTGGAGGAGGCAAACTCTGTACTGAGTCTCAAAGAAAGGGAGGAATCAGAGAGAAAAGAGGACTATAGGTAGAGAGGATAACACAAGT
>NW_027945912.1:0-217 GCF_054177405.1 Leptonychotes weddellii | reverse complement strand
GATGCGGGACTCGATCCAGGGACTCCAGGATCATGACCTGAGCCGAAGGCAGTCGCTTAACCAACTGAGCCACCCAGGCGCCCGCTTTTCAGATTCTATGATTCTATAGAGTTCTAGCAAAATCTCCCTTATGATAGCTTGCCATAAGGGGCATCACCTAAACTGCAAATGAGGAGCGTATCTTGAAAGAACTTTTGGAACTGTTACTGTCTTCTAA
>NW_027945911.1:0-217 GCF_054177405.1 Leptonychotes weddellii | reverse complement strand
TGTTATTCAGCCAGATACCAAATCCCACTGACTCTTTTGGAACTTCTCTTATGTCTATCTTCTTCCTTTGCCACCAGCCTAGTCTAGGCTCTGCTTACAATTACTTCCTAAAAATGCTCCCTGCCTCTGGCCTCTCTGCCCTAGTCCATTGTACTCACCAGAGTTATTTTAATCTTCCTCAGACATTAATTCCATCATGTTTCTCAAGAACCCACTT
>NW_027945910.1:0-217 GCF_054177405.1 Leptonychotes weddellii | reverse complement strand
AGAAATAGAATTTCCTTCGAAATTTCTGTGAAGAAACACAGTTCAGATCCTTGAATAGGTAGGAAAAGAATGAACAGAATAAGTAAAAGAAGCATTGGCAACCTTGTGGGGAATATTCAAATGCAGAAAATACCAGCGTTCTAATTTCCACAGCTATCAGCATCCCAGTTTGCGCAATTAATGAAGAGATGATGTGGGACTGCTGTGCGCAAACAAG
>NW_027945909.1:0-217 GCF_054177405.1 Leptonychotes weddellii | reverse complement strand
TTCCACATTTTAGAGGGGAGAAGAGTCACTGTGAGGGGCTCTCCAGAGACCCCACAGGCTGGGACAAGGAGCCAAGCCTTCCTTCTCTTCAGGCAGGGTCCCCCCATTTTCCAGCACAGTTCTACACTTTGGGGAGCACTTATTCTCTTGAAGATAATCTACCATAAAAGTTTTGAATGTTTGTTGTTGATTATTTTATTTTATCTTATTTTATTTT
>NW_027945908.1:0-217 GCF_054177405.1 Leptonychotes weddellii | reverse complement strand
ATAAAATAAAAAAAAAAAAAGAAACACTGTCTAAACTAATGACCTAACAGTATGTTTTCAAGGCAGAAAAACATTTTGTTACAATAGTCCTGTAAGTAGTAAGTAAATTTTGTTTTCTTTTAGCTGTTCTAAAGGTCATCTGATCTGCCTATGTTATTTGGTTTTTTTTGTTTTTATTTGCCAGAGAGAGAGAGAGAGAGAGCACCCACAAGCAGGG
>NW_027945907.1:0-217 GCF_054177405.1 Leptonychotes weddellii | reverse complement strand
GGGTTTTAGAGGGGAGGCGGTGGGGGGATGGGTTAGCCCGCTGATGGGTATTAAGGAGGGCAGGTATTAAAGGAGCACTGGATGTTATATGCAAACAATGAATCATGGGACACTACATCAAAAACTAATGATGTAATGTATGGTGACTAACATAACATGATAAAATAAAATTAAAAAAAAAAGAAAAAAAGAAAAAAAAAGTTACTGACCATGCAAA
>NW_027945906.1:0-217 GCF_054177405.1 Leptonychotes weddellii | reverse complement strand
GATGTTACTATTTTAATTGTTCTTAAACCATATAAGACGGTGAACGTAACGGATCAATGCTGTGTGTGTTCTGGCTGCTCCACAGATGGGCCCTTCCCCCCATCTCTCTCCCCTCCTCCTCGGGCCTCCCTATTCCCGGAGACACAACCGTATTGACATTAGCACAACTGATAACCCTACCATGGCCTCTAAGTGTTCAAGTGAAAGGAAGAGTCAC
>NW_027945905.1:0-217 GCF_054177405.1 Leptonychotes weddellii | reverse complement strand
TCTGTAAACCTAAAACTGCTCTAAAAATAAAGTCTATTTTAGAAAAAAGATAGCAATAGGGGTTCAGGACATTATGGGAGCACAGAGGAACAAATTAAATCTGGTACTGGGGAAGTGATGGAAGACTTCCTGGAGGAGGCAAACTCTGTACTGAGTCTCAAAGAAAGGGAGGAATCAGAGAGAAAAGAGGACTATAGGTAGAGAGGATAACACAAGT
>NW_027945904.1:0-1252 GCF_054177405.1 Leptonychotes weddellii | reverse complement strand
TGCTTTGTAGTCAGTATGTTGGTATTGGTGGACACACATTGGTTGCCAGGTAACCCTGTCCGGCATCCCCGGCTTTCTACCTCCGGGTTCAGACTGGAGTTTGATTCCAGTCTACCCCTTTCCTGAAGACTTGATTTCCAGCCTGAGCCAGCCCAAAAAATTAAAAAGCAGTCTTTGGACACTTTGAGGGACCCCCCCCAAGTGTCCTTTTAGACCAGGTTTCCCGATCTTGGCATGGTTGACATTTGGGCTTGACCATTCTTTGTGGTGGCGGGCTTCTGGGGGCGCATGGTGGGATGTTTAGCAGCAGCTCTGGCTTCCACCGTCCCCATTGCAGTAAGTATAAATATCTCTTCAAACATTGCCAAATGTTCCCGGGGGCAGAATCACCCCCAGTGGAGAACAACAGCTTTAAACCAAAGATCTTTTTTTCCTTTTTTGAGATAATAATTGATGTAACATTATATCATATAACTTGGGTGTACAACATATTGAATCAATATATGGATATATTGTCAAGTGATCACAATAAGTCTAGTTAATATCCATCACCCTAACTAGTTACCAATTTTTTTCTTGTGATGACAACTTTTAAGATACTCTTAGCAATTTTCAAATATGCAATACACTAACTATAATCACTATGCTGTATATAACATTCTCAGGACTTATTTATTTATGAGTTTTTATTTTTGTTTTTGTTTTTTTTTGTTTTTTAGAGAGGGAGGGGGCAGAGGGAGAGGGAAAGAGAGAGAATCTTAAGTGGGCTCCATGCCCAGCACAGAGCCTGATGCAGGGCTCGCTCTCACAACTCTAAGATCATGACCTGAGCCGAAATCAAGAATCAGACACCCAACTGACTGAGCCACCCAGGTGCCCCAGGACTTACCTACTTACTTACTTATTTATTAAGATTTTATTTATTTATTTGACAGAGAGAGACACAGCGAGAGAGGGAACACAAGCAGGGGGAGCAGCAGAGGGAGAAGCAGGCTTCCCACAGAGCAAGGAGCCCGATGTGGGGCTCGATCCCAGGGTCCTGGGATCCTGACCTGAGCCAAAGGCAGATGCTTACCCAACTGAGCCACCCAGGAGCCCCAGGACTTATTTATTATTGGAAGTTTGTACCTTTTAGACTGAAGGTCTCTTGACAGAGAGCCCCAATCTGCCAGGATGTAGGAAAAGATCCAGAACTGGCTTCAGGTCCACCTGGGGCTTCACCTGAACCCAATCCATTAATTTCCAGAACAGT
>NW_027945903.1:0-217 GCF_054177405.1 Leptonychotes weddellii | reverse complement strand
TTTTTTTTTTTTAAAGATTTTATTTATTTATTTGAGAGAGAGAGAATGAGAGACAGAGAGCATGAGAGGGAAGAGGGCAGAGGGAGAAGCAGACCCCCTGCTGAGCAAGGAGCCCGATGTGGGACTCGATCCCGGGACTCCAGGATCATGACCTGAGCCGAAGGCAGTCGCTTAACCAACTGAGCCACCCAGGCGCCCCGTACTCTTCTTTTTTTTT
>NW_027945902.1:0-217 GCF_054177405.1 Leptonychotes weddellii | reverse complement strand
GCCTGGGTGGCTCAGTCGTTAAGCGTCTGCCTTCGGCTCAGGTCATGATCCCAGGGTCCTGGGATCGAGTCCCACATCGGGTTCCCTGCTCGGCAGGAAGCCTGCTTCTCCCTCTCCCACTCCCCCTGCTTGTGTTCCTGCTCTCGCTCTCTCTCTCTCTGTCAAATAAATAAATAAAAATCTTTAAAAAAAAAAAAAAGAACATTAGTAAAGCCTA
>NW_027945901.1:0-217 GCF_054177405.1 Leptonychotes weddellii | reverse complement strand
CTAATGTGTTTAAGTCTTTAACCTTTACTCTAAGAAGGGTTTTAGTTGTCTTACAAGTTTTCAAATACATAGTTTTCATACTTCTAAATCTTTTTCCAGGTTTCGTTATGATTTCTTATTTGATCCATGACTTATTTATAAGCGTAGTTTTGAATTTCCACATGGCAGAAGTTTCTTTATGTGTGTTTTTTTTTTTTTTTTTGCTGTGGATATCATT
>NW_027945900.1:0-217 GCF_054177405.1 Leptonychotes weddellii | reverse complement strand
AAGTGTGTGTTCATTTTG
Organism: Leptonychotes weddellii; assembly: GCF_054177405.1. Classification (NCBI taxonomy): domain Eukaryota; kingdom Metazoa; phylum Chordata; class Mammalia; order Carnivora; family Phocidae; genus Leptonychotes; species Leptonychotes weddellii. Next base: position 199 of record NW_027945900.1, on the reverse strand, counting down.
AAGAAGAAGATGTAGGCCACAAGTGATATTAATGGTTGTTATTACTGCTATTATTTTATGCATTTCTGTTTTACTTAAATGTTATTGATAGTGAGTCAAGCAAGACACTTTACTATATTATGGAAATCATGGGAGGCTCTTAAAACTTTAGAACCGAAGCTTTTAGAATTATTAATAATTCGTAAGCAATTTGCAAATG
>NW_027945899.1:0-217 GCF_054177405.1 Leptonychotes weddellii | reverse complement strand
TGGCTGAATAATATTCCACTGTATGTACATACACACCACATTTTGTTTATCCTTTCATCTGGTGAATGCCACTTGGATCATTTCTGCCTTTTGGCTATTGTGAAGAATGCTGCTGTGAACTTTGGCGTACAAGTATCTGTTTGAGTTCCTGATTTAAATTCTTCTGGATATATACCTAAGAGTGGAATTTGGTGGGTCAGTGGTGATTCTGTTTAAC
>NW_027945898.1:0-217 GCF_054177405.1 Leptonychotes weddellii | reverse complement strand
GGTCAGAAGTCTCACAAAACACCGGTGACTCCAAGTGCGGTCTCCCTGTGAGCTGTGGTTACAACAACTCCCTGGATAAGGCTGTAGCATCTCTAACAAATCACGACGGGGACATCTCTAGACAGAATTGACCTGACACCTTCCTGGTCGCCTGGCTCTAGCCACACCCTCCTCCAGGGGAGGCCTTCCTAGCGCACAGATCCCTCTGGACCCCGAA
>NW_027945897.1:0-217 GCF_054177405.1 Leptonychotes weddellii | reverse complement strand
CCTTAAAAATAAAAAATGAAATATTAATAAAAGATATCAAAACAGAAGACATTTCATTATATTTCTATGACTTTGGTGTAGGGAAGGGTTCCATACAGGTAGAAATAATCCTGAGAGAACATAACCCAAAATATTAATAGTTTTTAATATTTCATAATTAAAATTATATATGGTATTTTTCTGATAGTGATAAGGTCATTTTAATTGCCTTATTAAA
>NW_027945896.1:0-217 GCF_054177405.1 Leptonychotes weddellii | reverse complement strand
GGTGGTGGGTATTGAGGCGGGCACGTTCTGCATGGAGCACTGGGTGTTGTGCACGAACAATGAATCATGGAACACTTCATCTAGAACTAATGATGTAATGTATGGGGATTAACATAAGAATAAAATAAATAAATAAATAATTAAAAAAAAAAAAAAAGAAGTAAAAACAAATTAGATCTTCCATTTACAGAGGCCCAGAGGGGTTAAGTAATTCACT
>NW_027945895.1:0-217 GCF_054177405.1 Leptonychotes weddellii | reverse complement strand
CTTTAAGCCATTAATGCCGGCAAGACCCCTGAAATCATGACAATTAAATCTAAATTAAATGCCACTCCGAAGTTTCTCTTTCGGGTGTCGATCGGCTACAGGCGATTCTACTGGATGGGACTAAGGAGGTGTTGGAACGCAAACAGTAAGCAGGGATGGGAAGGGAGGGTGAGTGGGCTGGGACGCAGACAATGATGGACGCAGGGTCGGAAGCAAG
>NW_027945894.1:0-217 GCF_054177405.1 Leptonychotes weddellii | reverse complement strand
GGTGGTGGGTATTGAGGAGGGCACATTCTGCATGGAGCACTGGGTGTTATGCACAAACAATGAATCATGGAACACTACATCTAAAACTAATGATGTAATGTATGGGGATTAACATAAGAATAAAAAAATAAAAAAAAAAAGAAGGCCTCACTTCATTCAGGCTTGTGGTCAGAGGCTTTGCTCACCCACTCACCTCCGCCCCTCCTTTGCCCCACCC